>NC_135219.1:15940982-16240982 GCF_052324685.1 Brachyhypopomus gauderio | reverse complement strand
TTTACCAGCATTACGCTGATTACACGTCATCAAAGTACAATCTACAGCTCCGCTTGGAGTCCAACGCTAACGCAGCGAACTAACCTGTGAAGTTACGTTAGTGGTCCGCACAAAGAAAAAACATGGCTATATTATATATGTTTATTTTTTCTTCCGGTTATCGGAACGACATATATTTATTGTGTCAAGCAAATTTCCATGACTTTTCCAAAACATTTGAGTATTTTTAGTTTTTCCAAAACTTATCCAGGCCTGGAAATTGCTATTTTCAAATTCCATAACTTTTCCAGGTTTTTCATGACCGTACGAACCCTGTACATCATGTGAAAGGGTAATATTGGGATATACTGGGATATATTCAAGTTTCAAAGATTGGGTCATCGATGGCCTCGTATGGTGGTGTAATGGTAGAGATGGATCCATAAGCAGGTATGAATATACTTGATTTTAATAATAAATAACAATAAGCAGACCCCGTAAGGAAAGCAGGCAGCAGCACAAAAGGGCAAGGCAAAAAGGAAGAGTCAAAAACCAGGCAGCGATAGTCAAAAAACCAAAAAGACTTCAGCAAGGCAGGCAGAGGTACAAAAGGGATAGGCGAAACAGGAGGGTATCAAAAGGCCAGAGCAGAGATCAAAAACCAGAATCTGTCAGAATGCAATGCAAGAAATAAGGCTTGGTAGAGACACTCAGAGAGGCAATACTTCGCAATTGTGTGTGTGTACAGAGTCCTTAAGTAGGGTGTGGTGAGTGTTTAATTGGAGTCAGGTGTGCTGGTTAGTATTCCGGCGATGGCGCGTTATTGCCATTCCTGACAGGTGGCCCCCATATAAGGACCGGACCAAGTTCTTGAAAAGTATCAAAAACAGAGGCACCAAGGCCAGAAGAAGGATGGAGACAGCACCCGATCCGGGTTCTTTATGAATCAGGTAAACTGAAAATCCAATAAATTCTCTAAACTTTCTTATAAGCCCAGACTTAAAATATCAAAATAAGGTAAACATTCAAAGGCAACTTACATAATTTTATATTGGCTAACTTATTTCCTTACTTTTTAGATACACTAGACAATGTCAACAGGAAATGGAAGACATCCTGTGACACATCCGACCTTAATTCTGATGCAGAAAACGGACCTAAATCAAGGTACATTCATCTTCCACTGAGGTAATCTAGACATAAGTATATATAGTGATTTAGATGACTTCAACTATAACTTACTTGCAGGTCAAAAAAGAGACCATGTTGGTGGTCAGATGAAGAAGAGGTCTCAACCAAAACAAAGAGGCCCAAGAGCAAATTACCTCGGCCACTACCACCACCTAAAGTACACAGTAAGCACAAACACACCCAAATATTGTGTAGGAGCAGGATTGAGAAACCCTGATATACAGAATGTTCTCTACAAATATATTAAACTCCAAATAATATATACATACATAATTAAAATGCACTGTCCCTTACCTCTTCTTAGCTCCAATATCAAAACCACAGCTTACAGCCAAGGGGAAACCAGTAAACCATCCAAACACTTGTAGGTACCTGATCATACCTGCATTGAATGACTTAAAATGTATTTATATTTATAGGTATATGCCATTTATGTATTCACAGCCCCAAGTCTACCCAGAGTAAGGCAGCATTGGAAGGTGGTCAACTTCAGGGCACTGCCTTCATGTCAGAGTAAGATTTCACTAAACAACGCTAAAAGAAAAATATCAGCAATGTTAACATTCAATAATCTCCCTTCAATCTTCCTTCCAATATCCAAATGGGAACGAGATCTATCTATTAATCCAGATCAACATTTTGGACAGACATATGTACAAATATCTTCAAAATAAGTAAAAGCCCCAACTTACAGCTTATACATAGAACACACTATACAGGACAAAGGATGTTCCAAATGGGCCTAGCAGTCAAACATATGCACCCACTGTACAGCCAATATAATTGATCACTGTATGCATGCTATATGGGACTGTAGGCCTGTTCAGGAATTCTGGCAGAAGGTATGTGTAGACTTGTCCACGTGGTTTAAATGCTGCATCCCAACATGCCCCAGACTGTGCATCCTAGGAGACGTCAGTGAACTGGCTATAGAGGCAAACACATCACACATAGTTCTCACTGCCCTATGCATCGCCAAGAAAACCATTCTTATCAATTGGAAAGCAAAAAAGGACCTGCATATTACTCATTACAAAAATGTATTACTCGATCACATCTGTCTGGAGAGAATGTCTGCTTCCTCTAAAGACCAGTTGGAGGAATTCAATTCTCTTTGGTTCCCACTGATCAGTTCCATTAGCTAGTCGGGGTGGTTGGCTGGGGCTTCAGCTCCCGGGTGGCCGGTTGGTGGCTGGGGGTTGACCCCGGGGGGACTGCTCGTGCCGGCCACTTTCTGGGCTGGAGGGCCGGGGCTGCCGACCTGGGATGTTTGTGTGTTTGCCCTGGCTGGCGGTGGTGGGGGGTCCTTGGGTGGCGCTACCTCTGTGCTCTGGGGTGCGGAGCCAGGGGTGCGGGGGGAGCAGGTGCTGGCCTCCCCTGCGGGGCTAGGTGGCAGGACCCAGGGCCCGGTGCCTGGGGCCACCCGACCCCGTGCTGGTGCCCTGCCCGTGGGGGGTGGCCTGTGTAGCTGCGGGCGCACCGCTGGGTGGGGTGGGTCGGTGGCCCTTGTGTCGGGGCGTCGGGTTTGGGCCTTGGGGCTCTGAGGTGCCTGGGTGGTGGGGGTGGGGCGGTGGCTGGTGGGGGTATCTGGGGTGGGCCGGGGGTGGTGGGTTCCAGACTCAGACCAGCACGTCTTCAATTCTGTTGATGTCTGCTGTCGTTTGATCACGGTGCGATTGGTATGGTTGTGGGTGCTTACATAGGTGTGTTGTGTATATAGGACAAATGTGTGGGGGTGTATACGTGTGTGGAGATATATATAAGGGATGTGTGTGGGTGTATACGTGTGTGAAAGAGAATATGTGTTTAGGTGTATGTGGATGTCCGGACCGGCTACTCTCGGCGGTGGGGGTGGTGGGGGTCTGGGCTTGGATGCGCTGTAGTGAAGCTCGGAGCTAGCAAGCTGGCTCTCCTCTTCCAGAGGACCATCTCATCTGGACCTAAGCATTCCCACCCCTCCAAACACACACACACACACACACACACACACAGTCCTTGTACATTTAGGATCCTGGGGGGCAGGCATGTTACCCAGAGGTTGACACGGTGGGCCTGCTACCATGGTTCACCCGTCTCCTCACCACTGTCTGTCCCTTATTTACTGCACTTTAGACATTGAGGGCCTTTGAGGGGGCGGTGTGGACAAACACTGACCAGTGGCCCGGGGCTTTGACCACGTTTGTCCCAACACCTGTCCCCTCAATTTTAACTGCACCATAGTATCACACACTACCATACATGCATATACACCAACACCTACACACAACACAGCACTGGGGGTGGGGAGGCCTTCCTTCACCCGCTTACTGCTCCCTGCCGGAGCGGGGGTGGGTCGCTAGCGCGGGGCTGGACTGGTGGCGTCCTGGAACTGCTACCGATCCTTGCTGGTCCAGCCATTTGCCCCCGCCGCGGAGGGTGTGTTGGTTTGGATGAATGTGTGTCTTTGTCCTTGTCTCTTTTTGTGTGGGTAGATGAATGAGTACGTGTTGGGGGGGAATATATGGGTATGTGTGTATATATTGGGGTGTGAGTACATTTGGGGGTGTGTATATGTGTGCAGGAGTGTATATGGGTGTGGAGGAATTTATGTTGGGGTGAATGTGCATGTGGGTATAGGTGTATATGTGTAAGGGTCTACGTGTAGGGTGAGTTTGGGGGTGTGTGTGTGTGTGTGTGTGTATGTGTATGGGTGTGGGTGTGTGCATGGTAGGGGTATATATAAGGGGTGTTGTGTGGGTGTATAGGGGCGAATGTAAATATGAGTTTGAGTCTATGAGTGAGGGCGGCTGGTTCTGGGTCAGGGGCTAGTCATGCGGGGGTCACTGGGAAGTGCGGCCTTGGGGCTCCACAGCTCCTGGAGGGGCCGTGGGCGGGTGGGATTCCCGGGTCTTTCTCTGCCTCTGGTCACTGGGGGAATGTTGTCGCAGCTTTCTACCCTTGCTGGTAAGTACATTCCGTACATTTATCCTATGTTGCACATAAACACACACTCACACATACATCACAGTCATTTGTACTATATGTCTTGGGTTCACTTTCTGCTCTTCTTTGCAGTGGTCATTTGAGCTGGTTGTTTTTTGTTTTTTTTTCTCCCTGCCCTTCTGTCTTTTCCCTTTTTATTCTCTCTCCCCCTCTTTTCTTGGTCCACCTAACCCCAATAATTATCACTTTGCATAATTATCACTATATTATACAGAATTGTTATAATTGTCATTTGATCTGTACATAGAAACAAAGTTGTCCTCCAAAGATATGGGGGGGGGGGGGGGGGGGATTGGGCCATAAAAAAAAAAACAAACAAAAAAAAAACCATTCAATAAATCCCCTAGCGGAACTACTCGCAGAAAACCTGCGTACTTCCACATTATACCTACTAAATTACTACAACACAACATTTCAACCCATTTAGAAACATAGATAAATAGATCACTTTATTAATGCCAGAGGGAGTCACGTATTGCAGCATTGTTATAATAGTATTCATGATGCTAAAAGCACACTTGATGTGAACATTACACTTTGCTCTGCTGACACCACTCAGTAGTCTAATTCTAATGGATACTTTTCAAAGTAAGAAAGCACTGCTGATCTAAACTATGTCATTAAAATCTGATCAATTAAGTCTGATTAAACCTATTGTGTCAATGTCCCCCTCCCCTCAGCTTCAAACCCCCCAATACACAGTCAGAATGTGGATTTTAGAACAATGTCCTCCTATCAAAGTAAGGTTATAGGGTAAACAGATACTCCATGTAAACTTGGCTTGTTCTCTTTTTCGTGTTTGAAAATGAGAGGGGATTGATTGCCAGATTATTCAGACAATTCACTGAGTGTATTTGTTCTGAGGTTGTGATTGTCACTGTTGCATTTTTTATGGTACTATATATATTGCATTTTTAAAGCTGTACTGTGATCTCAGTTTTTTTTTAATTATTTATTGCAGTCAATTAGGAAAGAAAACAATTTTTTTCGGGGGGGGGGGGGGGGGGGGGCGCATAATTGAATTAATGCTAAAGGAATCACTTTGCAGACTTTCTTAAAATCTTTATAACAACTATCATATCAGATCATATTTTTCAACAAAGGATGAGAAATTTAAAACCTTGACTATCTTTTTCATAGCAATCTTTTGTAAATATTTTGTAAAAATTCAAGGACCTTCAAGGCAAGGATGGCTGTCTTTTATGCTCGTTTTCAAAAACTTTCCAGGGCCGTGAACTTATTTTTTCAGATTCACAAACTTTCAAGGATTTCAAGGACCCGTGGGAACCCTGAATTTATTCAGAATACAGTATAGACACTAAAATGGTAATTTAATACAATGGTAAAAATCTGTAATTCCGAGTATAGTATAGAAACTGTGAAATTACAGTAAAGAGCTGGAAACCCTGCTGCCAGTATTTTACTGTATTTACTGAAATTCACAGCATTTAAATATATTTTATACAACAGTAAGAAACTGTCATTTAAAATACAGTACAGAAGCTGTAAAAATTACAGTATAGAGCTGGAAACACAGCTGCCAGTATATTACCATATTTTCTGAAATTCACGGTATTTTAATACAACAGTAAGAAACTGTAATTTAAAATACAGTACAGAAGCTGTAAAAATTACAGTAAATAGCTGGAAACCCTGCTGCCAGTATTTTACTGTAATATTACGGGTAAATTTTTTACAGTGTAGAAAGCACAAATTTTTAATGTTAATTTCAATATTTTAGGTTAAATATATTGGAAAATTCCGTAATGTAGTAAACAAGGAATTACCCAAAAAAAAAAAATTACAGATTTAGCCTACATTTCAATTTACAGTGAAAACCATTCATCAATCAGCAAAATCGCACCTTGATTTCTACAGAAAGAAAATGCTAAAAATATGGCCAGTGCTGAAAGGTAAAGCATGTTGAAATATAGGACAATGTACTGCCGTTTTAGAAATTGTCTTTGTAAATATGGGTCAAATATTTATACATATAAGGAATACCGTATTTTCTGGACCATAAGGTGCACTTAAAAGTTTTCGATATTCAAGTCTTGTGCTATCATTGCTGCCTTCAGTTGAATGGTAACTGTAGAGACGCTTCTCCCGGCTGTTCTTTACTCAATTACGTTTTACGTAATGTTCTCTGGTTAGTTTATCGCTGCCAGCGTACACATTACGTATCTGTGTCAGGGACAGATTTTTGAATTCAGTGTACATACAAGGCGCACTGCTGATTTTTGAAAAAATTTCTTTTCTGCTTAAAGTCTGGAAAATTGTGTAGCGTCGGTCCACTGGGGGCGGCGCTACTTCCCATGAGCCGCCGCGGCTCTGTTATTGATACACGTTATGTGTAAGTGTTATGACATGCTGTTGTTGATTATGTATTTGATTATATGTTTTGTTAGTTTAAGTCTCCCTGTATTAGTTTATGTAGTTGTACATTGTCTGAGTCTACCTACCGTGTTTGTGTAACGTTAGTGCTAATGACCTGCCCTCATGTTTCAAGTATTGTGTTTAATACGCGTGATCACGGCTTCATGCGTGATTACGTTGCTAAGGCAAAATAAAAGTGCCTTGTTGTCTTAAAATGTGGCAACAACTGGGCGGCCCGAGTGATGGCGGCCTGCCAGTAATTTACTGTGAAGTTGGACTTTACAATCAAATACTGTAAAATAATAATGGTTGTAATGTGTTCATCATAGAGATAAACAGTAAAACAGTTGTTTTTAAAATTATTCACCGTAAATAGGTTTATTTTTAAAAGTTGTTAATTTTACAGCATATTATTGTAAGCTGTAAAGTCATTTTCCGTAAAAAGAACAGTTCTAAATGATGAAATTTACGGTTGTCAAAAAAGATACCGTAGTGTTTTTTACATTGTCACAATTTTTTTTACGGTGAAGTTCTGGCAACCACAGCTGCCAGTCTTTTACCGTAAATTTAACGGATTTTATTTACAGTGTACATATTATGACTGTAAAAATAAATTTTATATACTGTTTATTTTTTTAAAGTAAACTATTGCATCTGTTACAGTAATATACTGTTTTCTACTTTATGATCTTTTACTGTTGCTATTTTATAGTTTATTACCGTAAATTCAACAAACATTTTTTACAGTGCACGTAGCTACCTTCGACAGCGGCATCGCTCTCTATGCTTGCTTTCTTGAAAAAACTTGCCGCAGTAGACATGTTTTAAGCTTGACAGCACAGCACGTTCTCTCTTCTCCCTGATGTTTTGCATATTCCTCAGCATGTTTAGTTGTGGAATGATGTCTGATGTTGTAGCCTACTCCTTATTCACAGCAGAGCCTTATAGAGAGAGAGTCGCGACATCTCCGTTTACTTCAATGGACCAGTTTTTTTACAGCAATGGGGGATCGTGGAGCCTGTCAATAGTTCCCGGAAGTTAGCAAATACTAGCAGCGCAGTCAAGCTGGAGCAGTGGACCATCTGTGCACTTTTACAGGTTAGTATGCTTAAAAAATCTGATTGTGTATTATAAGGACATCAGAATCAAATTAACATGTGCATTAAAGCATTTCAGTGAATTATCCACCTCTTAATAAGCAGATTTAGGGAACTAAAGACAACGCGAATATGGTTAGCGAGATTTCACATTAACGACTGACAGCCTATTAATTGTAAATTCCTCTCTTAATGCCATTTCACCTAAACGCGAAACGGGGTAAGTATTGGTTAAATACAGTAGCGAACCGTGACCATTAAACCTGGGCCCGCTCCCCCTCGAAAAAAATTTGTTTCCACTCCTAATTAACTGCAATAAAAAAATAAATAAAAATTGAGACGACAGTACACCTTTAGAAATACAATAAACAATAACATCTGTACTAGATAACTTCTTAAGCAAAATAAGGTTCCAACAAAATAAGGTTCACAGCTCCGTGTTTCTTCGGGAGCGGAATATGTAAACAACGCGCACGAGGGCGTCAAAGGAATGAATCGACACTAGCTAGCGGTGGTGCTAACGACGGCTTCCACTTCACCCCTCACTTTCCAACACAGATTGAATAGACACGGTTGAATTTATTGTCTTATATTTTTGTAATTGTTTAGATGTCGATTGTCAAACTGTAAGTAGATAAAATAAAATTGGATAAATTATATTATATATATTTATGTTTTAAGAATATTTTAGGCCCTCTGAGAGGGCGTAGAGGGCCCTGACGGTTCCCCACTGGTTAAATATAACATTTGAGTGTGATTGTAGAGTGTGTTGGGTCGAGGAGGTGAAATGAGGATATCCAATTTGGAGTACCAGCTAACGCACAATAAAGCCTGGTTTATACTTGACGCGGCGCGAGGGTCCGCGCGGCGAAAATGACGTAATCGCTGTGGCTCCACCCATGCGCGAGGGCCTCGCGAGGTCGTGCACCTCTCGAATTTTGCGTGTGCCGCGCGTCAGCGCAATGAACAAAGTCATGTTTGCAGGGTTCATACACCTTTATAAGGTGGAATTAAAGCACTTGTACGTCACTTTCAAGATCCATTTCAATATTTCCCAGCATGTTAAACTTAATTAAGTTAAATACTTATATCTATACTCGAAATGATTCAAAATAATTTGCTTTTGAATAATTCGAAAGTATAAACGCCTCCACCGTTCGCGCAGAGTCGTGTGAGGTGGGCGGAGTCACGCGCTACAGTCACTCGCGAAAGTATAAACCAGGTTTAAGGAGGAGAGCAATTCTTGTGATACATCACTGCTGATATTGATTAGAATGCATATTTAAGACTTCTAAATAGTACACAACAGTGTAATTTATAGATCAAGTGTTTGTAGGTTTTGTTATTCTGTTGACTATTATCTGTATTATGCTCAGCAGACTGATGGCAAAGGGAGAGGGAAGGTCATCAAGAGAGATTGAAAACACAAGGTAAGTTGAAACTAGGGTGGCACTTTTGATCAATGAATCTTACAAGACTAAAGAGGAATACAACATACTAAAATGTTATAGTACAGTATGATATATGTAATCATATGTAACCATACTAGACTTGTTTTCTATTATTGTATTATTTATGTTGTATTTAATTTATCTTGTTAGTGTATATTAGTTGCCTGCTGTGGAATAATTGGGTGCTGACCATGATCGGATTGAAAACACAACAAGGTAACTTTCAAATAGCAATAAGAAATCAATGTTTATTACACTGCCGTATGTTGGCTGTAGGAGTGTAGGAGTAGTGATGTTGGCTGGGGGGCTGGAGCACTTGTAGGAGCAATGATTAGTCCAAATGTTTCTCTTGGAGTGACTAATGGGCTTGATGGCACATTTGGAGCTGTTTGGGGGTTGCTGGATTTTGAAGCTTGGCTACTGGAGTTGTTTTTCCACCTTTCTGGATTGGCTCATGCTTCCAAAATGACCATCTTTTAACTGTTTCTTCTTTCTGTCATTTCGTTTTGTTGCTGCCTCAATTCTCAACCTTAGCCGTATGAATCTTTTCATGTTTTTGTCTTGTACTCCACAGCAAGCTGGAAGCTTACTGCAAAGTGCCTGAGCTTGTTTCTCCAAGACACTCACTGCATTGGGGAGTTCCATGAGGGAGGGACCAGTCTTGGTCCTAAATAGTTCCTCAGTTTGGTGAATGAAATCATATGCGTCTTGGGAAGGATGACAAAGAGCACCTGCCTTGAACTATTTTAAGTTCAATAAGATGCTGTTTTCTCCAGCAGGACTGTCATCACTGTGCTGTGCTGCAATTTTGCATTTTTCACAGATGCTGGCAAACCTGATGACCTTGTGGACGATGTAGCCAGCAAGATTGAAGAGAATGCATTTCTCGGTCTTTGTGAGGTCAGGTGCAGCTCTGTTGACCGCAATTAACTGTTCCACTCTGACTGATGGTGTGACATTTTGCTCCACTGTGTCCAAGAAGTCTGCCAAAAAGCTACTGTTGTTTTCCAGGTAGCTCCCAGACCTGATATCTGTGAGGAACTGCCCCACAGATATGATCCTCAGTGCATGATGGAATTCCACAGGAGTTGGGACAGGATTTTTAGACCTCACACAGCTGAAGGTATTTTCAAGGCAGTATTGTGCGAATCTTGATGTTAACACAAACCTGTGTCCTCTAGTCAGCATCTCCTCTTGTATGGCTAAAATTGATGTTGTTGCCATTATCACCCCTGTCTGAACAGGCTTCCAGTGTCCAGTGTTTTTTTTTTTATTTTGTGTCCCTAACTTTCAGTGTCTTCTTGAGTGGCATTTTCCTTCCTTATTTTTTGTAGTGCTGCCTTTGTTTTCCTGATGATTCTTTCTTGTCTCTTTAATTTTTTCAATAGCTCTGATTGGCTGGCTTCTGGCTGATTGGTATGCTGACTGGCTGCTGGCTCACTGGGTTGTATTAGCTCTCCCTGTCTCTCCTCACTAGCCATGTTCTCTCTTTGTTCAATCTCACTTCTTCTTCTCTCTGTATCCTCATCCCTTATTTCCTCAGTTTTTGAAACTGCTGGATATAAAAGACATATACTATTTAGTGTGACTAAGTTTTAAATATTCTATCACTTAAAGAAATAATGTAATTATTAGGAGTTCATACTTATTATACCCGTGTCACCTCTAACACTATAGCTGTGATCAGCAGCTGTGGGCCCTGTCTTTACAGGTCCAGTGGTGCATTGTAGTGCAGGGGGCTTCCTCTTTCTGAGTGCGGGGCGATGCACAAAAATGATGGGAACAGCATCTGCTCTCAGCCTAGTCTTGCCCTGTTTGGTTTTGATGAACTGGTCTGCCTCAAAATGTGCCTGCAGAGTGATGCGAGTTTACTCCTCACACATGACAACTCAGTTTTGTCTACCCATATACATATCCCATAGTGGGTGAATACACAGTATTAGAGAACACTTACTGGATACGTATACACTCATTACACGTATAAAAAACAACCAAGGATGTGCAACAAGTTCAAATTCATATCACATCAATACTCATAATCAGAGCCGGAGTGGCTAATCAGGAGATTCGGGAGGATTCCCGATGGGCCGGCTCATGTCAGTCTCTAGTTTGGGCCGATTGGGAGGGTAAAATAATTTTGGGCCGTATTTGGGCATGAAACTCCCGGGCTGAAAAAGTGTCCCACTCCGGCCCTGCTCATAATAATCATTTTCTCCTGTCTTTTTCTCCTCTCTCTCTTTAAGCCAAAGGATTCAATGGAGCCTGCTACTAGATAGCACCCTCACCCTGCACCCGAGTCTGTCTGGAGACTTTGATTGTTTTTGTTCACTATTCTGTATTTTAATAAATCAGGCATTAAGCTTTCCAATAGTGTGTTTATTGTGAAAATTGCAAATGCAGTGTTTGATGATTACCTCACATATATATTTGCTGTTGTAATCTTTAGTGAGGGTAAGATTGCTCCTGCTGAGTTGAGCCAACCATTTTTTTCTTCTCTCAGTATCAGTGGGAAACCATACATTTCTGCTCCTTTCTCGGATCCATTGGAGCATCCCCATGCAGCACAGCAAACCATGGTGGACACTACACTAACAACACGGAGGACAGGACACAGAAAAACTGCTTGACATGATATTCATATTTGAGATTATTAGAGATTTATTTAATGAATTAATTGCTGTAAATAAGTGTGTATTGAAAAGACAAGATATATATATATAATGTATTAATGTATTTTTATATGTCATATAGGCTACTGTCTGGATGTGTTTTAATGTACCCTTTAAAGCAGATTTCTGCACAATGAAGTCAAAGAATTTCCTTCTGTCGTATCTGAAAGTCAGAACATGTACATTAGTCATTTAGATTACTTAGGTCCCCAATACCATGGGATTACAGAAATCACCATGATTTAAAGATATGTTAATGTTAGAAAATTAATCTGATCTGAATTTCTCACCCCTTTCTGTCCCTCTAAATATATAAATGAACGTAATATATAACAATTATAAAACCATCAAAGCATTAAACAGCAATGTGCTCTCACATTAGCCTAAAGTTGGTCGCTATATGGTCACAATAAACCTCAAGACATGTCGGGATGCCCCTGTGCTCTACGAAAAAGTAGTCCGTCTCCCACTTCTCCTGCTATTGTCTGTGCTCATCGCTAACCTTTCTCTTTACAGCAGGTTTTGAGAAAGACGTGACTCGATGACAAAAAACAAGTATTTCCACAGGGTGCCAACATGTGCTTTCCCTCCACTCTCGAATCACTTTTCAAGTGACAAACGTTGCTAATTCGTGTTGAGCTATGGAGGCCCACAAGTGATACTAAATGCGCACTAGCACTTTTCTTTTCTTCTTAGCAATAGTGCCTAAATGGCTTATTAGCAACAGGCCCATCCTTGGGCCCAAAATTATCTTAGAAACTAAAACATACAAGTAATTTTCTAATTAAACAATGTTGTACTTACAGCGTCTGCGACGAGAAATCCTCAGCTGTCCCATCCATGTGAAGCTGATGCAGAAAAGTCGATGAAAGACTGGCTTCGTCTGGCGCCTGACAGACTTCATCGCGGAAGACCACGCTGAATCAACGTGATCAAGTTGATTTAAGCCCTTCGTGTTCACACAGTTCCGTTTTTGTTACAGCACTGAGAAAATGATTTCCAATATCATAGTTAATTAAACAACAACATTATTATTAATATTAATATGATTATGTAATGATTTACATTTTATAACTTATTAGTAATTCTTTGTTTATGCATGTAAATTGATTGTAAAATACAACTTTCAAAATAATATTTTATGTACACGGACTCGCGTGACTTGATCCAAAAACGACGTTGCAGGGCTCTCAAGTTTTGGATTCATGTCAGAGTGTGAGAGTTGTTGACGGGGGTGGCGAACGTTAATTGTTGAGCGGGGGATGGGGGGGGGGGGGTTGTATATCGCGATCGATTGCCAGTGGAGGGCGACGTAGATATGGATCGGAGGTAAATAAACTAGATTTTTTTTCTCGCCGTGTGAAATCGGAAGTGTGGCGTGTGAAGACGGTCAAATGCGTGTGTCACACGCTCAATGCGTGAGACTTGAGAGCCCTGACGTTGGTAAGATTAGCAAACGAGCTGTATAGACGCTTTAACGATGAAGCTGTAAGCATCGCATAAACATCGTAAATACCGCTTAAACGCATCAGGTGACGAACGTCTTTCGGAAAGCAGATGGACGTCATTTGAACATCAGGTAACGACGTCTATGCGACGCCAGTGAGCAAACGACCTGCCGCAGATGCTTTAACGATGTAACTGTGAGCATCGCATAAACGTCTTGCCGACGTACCTGTGCTGTGTGTGTGCTACCTCTGTTCAAGTAAGATATGTTGTTTTGAGTACTGAGCTGTGGTGCTGCTGTAAATGTCACTGCATCGTGCTCGTATTAGTCGCGGTGTACGGCATTATTTTCATACAACGGGGGGGTTGGGGGATCCGTTTCTATAGTAACGACATAACACAACATAACCGGACGTATATAAGGCCGCACGGCAAGGTAGTCCACACCAGTAAGATATTTGTTGAGAAAGAGGAAACATTGTACAGCATCACAGCTGAACATTCAACCAATTAATACAGTAGTGGACAGTGGAGAGTGGGATAAGAAAGAAGATGGACTGCAGTATAAAGAATGCAATGGAAAGTGAAAATCTGAGAAGAAGTGGACAGGAACAAACAAAGGAGGACACACAGATGCTAAGTGAACAGGAGGAGATGTTCAATATGAGAGTTGAGAATATGATATCCATGATAAACAAAGCCACAAATGAAATAATGACAGAGAAAATAAAAACCAGAGAGTTGGTCAGTAAATTCGAGAAGATAGAAAGGAAGTGGACAAAAAAGAGAGAAGAAATGAAGGACAGACATGAGGATGGATGGATGGAAGATGAAAAGAGGGTCATTGAAAAGGACAGGAAGCTAATGGAGGAGGAGTGTATAAAAGAGATCGGAAAGATGGCTGAGTACACAACGAGGGAGGAGCTGGAGAAGATCAAACTTAGGCAGGAGATCTACTTGTACCAAGAAAATGAAAAGGCAAGGCTGAGGGAAATAGAAGAACTTCGGCAAAAGTTGGACAAACAAGTGGAAAAGATGAAGGAGAATGAAAAGATAAAGAGGGAGCTTGAAGAAAGAGAGAAGGTGAGGCAGCAAGAGTGGGAGAAGGAGAGAAAAACACTGGTGAAATGTCGGAAAGAGGTGGATAAGATGAAGTGGGAAATAGAGCAAGAAAGGAATAGGATGAGGGATGAAAGGAAGAGAGAGCAAGAAGAGTTGACAAGAGAGAAGGTTTTATACCTCCTGAAGGTGGAGCAAATGATGGTTAGAACGATAAAAAAGATGGAAGTTAAAAAAGATGGAAAACCTGAGAGCTCTGTGAAGAGAACGCTGGGACGATGGTGGAAGAGTTGGAAGAAGACGAACCATGAGCACTGCAGGAGCCAGGAGAGCAGCGTCCAAAAGGACCAAGACAAAAGCTCAGCTAATACAGCAGAACTCTCGTCCTGCCCCGACAGAAGCAACCCAGAGAGTCAGAGCTCTGCAGACCGAGGAAAGGAGACGAGAAAGAAGAGCATATGGCAAAAATGGTTTAAGTGCTGAAATGAAAGGTGAGTAAACGAACCTGTGCCCTAGAGAGATTATAAATAATATTATGGCATTTCATAATAATAATAATAATAATAAACACATTTTATGAACTTATTCAAGTTCGCTTGGAGTGAGATTTGAACCTGGAGGATGTGGCGAGTGTAAATTGTTACCGGGGTGGAGTAAAATGGACACTAATTAAGTATTATATCGCGATTGATCGATCGCCAGTGGTTGGCGCCAGAGCGAACTAGTAACTCGTTGAATCATAGATGTGGATCAGAGGTAAATAAACTAGATATTTTTTTTGGCGTGAGAAATCGGATGTGTGGCGTGAGAGCGTGTGAAGACGGTCAAATACGTGTGTCACGCTCAATGCGTGAGAGTTGGCAACCTTGTAGGCTATGTATGTTTAAATAAACGGTTGTTTAAATTGATGTTCACATACTCAACTAGTATTTTATATCTTTTCTTGCATGCTTCTAACCAAGACGATTCCATACAAGCGCCTAGGAGATGGTCTGGGTTGCCAGTGGATGTGCTGATACCCGGGTTGGATGTGCCATTGCTGCAGAGGACGTGCTGATGCCAACTCCTACCAGAGGTTCACCATCTGCACTGAAGGGACTGTGACTACTTGGCCTGGAATGAGAACCATGAGCACTGCAGGAGCCAGGAGAGCAGCATCCAAGAGGACCAATAGAAAAACTCAGCTAATACAGCAGAACTCTCGTCCTGCCCCGGCAGAAGCAACCCAGAGAGTCAGAGCTCTGCAGACCGAGGGAAGGAGACGAGAAAGAAGAGCAGATGGCAAAAATGGTTCAAGGCAATGCAGTCTGAAATGAAAGGTTAGTAAACGAACCTGTGCCTTAGAGAGATTATAAATAATATTATGACATTGAATAATAATAATAATAAACACATTTTATGAACTTATTAATTTTTGTTTTATTCACTGAAATTCAATGACAATACACCATGTACACACCATGACTAGCTTGCCGGAGCCTCATGCTAATCGCTGGCACGTGAGCTATGTATGTTTAAATTAACGGTTGTTTAAATTGATGTTCACATACTCAACTAGTATTTTATATCTTTTCTTGCATGCTTCTACCCAAGACAATTCCATACAAGCGCCTAGGAGATGGTCTGGGTTGCCAGTGGATGTGCTGATACCCGGGTTGGATGTGCCATTGCCTCAGAGGACGTGCTGATGCCAACTCCTACCAGAGGTTCACCATCTGCACTGAAGAGACTGTGACTACTTGGCCTGGAATTAGAACTACAACTATAACTATAGAACTACATTTGGATTATAAATACAGACTTCTGCTAACGGGTCGCCCAATGGACGATGGGTTCCCTTTTGAGTCTTGGTCCTCCCGAGGTTTCTTCCTAATCCCCACCATCATAGGGAGTTTTTCCTCGCCACTTGCTCATTAGGGATCTGGACCCATACAATTGTAAAGCTGCTTTGTGATGTGTTGTAAAAAGCGCTGTATAAATAAATTCAAGGATTCAAGGAGACTTTATTGTCATTCACATCACATGTGGTACATGAGGTGGAACGAAATTAAGAACCCAGGGTCCCACTTTTAACCCCAATAGCAACAATGTAATTTTTTAAAAAATTGACTAGAGTAGAAAGAAATAAGTAAAAATAAAAATAAAATAGAATAAGTGAAGTAAAAGTAAATCAAATAAATAAATAAATCTGAGTACTTAAAGTTATTTTTAAAGTGACTGTGGGTAAAGTGTGGGTAAAGTAAATAAATTTGACTTGACCATATTACAATCATTATGATATAATAGATATATAATATAATAATTTTTTTAAGCATTTAAGTGCCTCTCCAAAATGAATTATGTTGCTAGCCTCGCGAGAGTAGCCAGTGGCTATTCAGTAGCCAGTGTCAGTTCTCGCGAGATTAGCGCTGATGGCGGGAAACACAAACCTGAAAAACAAATCAGAGATGGATGAATGCAGGGGCGGACTGGCATACATTACTACCGGAGATTTCCCCGGTGGCCCAATGGGTTAGTGGGCCGCTGTTGGTTTCACTCAGTCCATGGATGAGCCATTGCCGCGGACTGAGCCTGTAAACACATGAACGAGTTGGACCGGGCCAGCTGATCCGGGCTGACGGTATGCACCGGGGATCAGAAAAAAAAACCCAGCTTGTCCCAGAAAATCCGGGCCGGACTACGAAAACAAAACTACGAATATCTCCCTGTTTGTATCCCACGAGTGACAAGTCAAGAGAGAGACGCCAGTTGCACACTGACACTGCTGAGTAGTGATGTGTCATTCACGAATGATCCGGCTCTAAGAGCCGGCTCTTTGAAGTGAACGATTGGAACCGGCTCCACAATGGGAGCCGCTTTAGGATCCTATTTGGGAGCCGCTTTTTCCCTTCAGTATTGCGCTTGTGCTCTGCAAGTACCACAGTTTTTTTCCAACATCGTTTTTATTTGTCCTCCGGTGCCTCGCTGTCTCTCCCTCTCCTTGCGCCTATTGCTCTGCTTCTGCCAGTGGTAGAGAGCGGAGAGTTTATTTCCTCAGTCGGTGCTTAAGCTAAGTTGATACCAGCGCGAGGGTCCGTGCGCCCTGCGTGAGGACCCCCGTGCGAATCGAGGTCGTACACCTCTTCAGCGCAATAAACAAAGTTATGTATGCTGTGTTCATACACCTTTACAAGGTGGAATTCAAGCACTTGTACTGTATTTCCCTGCACCTTAAACATTAATATTTATACTCGAAATTATTCGAAATAATTCGCTTTTTTATCACATCGATTCAGTCAGACAACTATTTGTTGTGAAACAAAATACAGTTACATTTTCAAGTACTTAAGCACTTTTCAAACCTTAATTTATAGATTAATTAAGCAACATTAATTTTCGTCAAGTAAATGTTCCTTCCCCTGTTTTTGAGGGGTGTTTCTTTATACTACCACATATCGTTTCGGACAACACTGCAAAGAATGTCTCCACTGCCCGCATGTCATGCGTGTACTCCACACATCTGACCAATCACACGCAGCTTTCAGTTAATAATGTGGTGGGAAAACACTGAAAAAAAAAGTTATCTCCACTTTTTTGTGGAAACGGCAGGCAATTGGCCAAGCTGTATTGCGTTCTATTTTGGTGCTATTTTGTGATAATTTAATAATTGGTTATAATAAAAGTTTTATTTATAAAGCATTGTTATGCAACATTTTTACCAATGTCAATAATGAAACAAAATGTTATAAAATTAGGATTAAGCTATTAATTAATTAATAATGTAAAAATATATATATGGGGAGCCGTTTGGGAGCCGAAAAGAGCCGGCTCTCCACAGTAAGAAGAGCCATTAGAGCCGCATCTCAAAATAGAGCCGAAAATGCCATCACTAGCTCTATACTGCTGATTCGCATGCCCGGTGGCCATTTTTAACATTTTTTACATAGTTCACTTTAAAACTAGATATCTCAAGTTGTACATATAGGAAAATTTTCATTCATGGCTCAAACTGAAGTAGACAGTTGGGGGAACACATTGATTCACTTCAATATCATATTCACATAATTTGGTTTATTTTAGAGCCTCTATTACAGATGCTAATATGCCAGGAATGTCAAAAATGCTGACTTGAACTTGAACATGACTGACTTAGAGGACTTGCTACCCAATCGCACAAATTTGACCCCTGCGAAGCGTGAAGGTAATATGGTAATATACAGGGAGTCCAAAAAGTATTTGATCCCTTGCTGATTTTCTTCGTTGGCCCACTAATAAAGACATGATCATTCTATACTTTTAATGGTAGTACATCACAACTCCACCCGCCATGTGTGGAGTAAGAAAAATGCTGCCTATGACCCCAAGAACACTGTGCCCACCGTCAAGCATGGAGGTGGAAGCATAATGTTTTGGGGGTGTTTCTCTGCCAAGGGTACAGGGCTACTACACCGCATCACTGGGAAGATGGATGGAGCCATGTACCGCACAATCCTGAGGGACAACCTCCTCCCCTCTGCCAGGGATCTGAAAATGGGCCGTGGTTGGGTCTTCCAACATGATAACAACCCTAAACATACAGCAAAGGCAACAAAGGATTTGTTGAAGTTGAAAAGTCATCATAGTTTGCTTACCCATTTTGACCCAGTTCCCAACCCAACTTTAAGAATAGATTAACGGCGATAATTTTTATATCGCCCGATAAGAGTATCAAATTAACGAACGCCGTTAACGGCCCACCACTACTAAGATCACAGAAAAAGCTGTTGCCCAGCAATTATGCATATATCTGCATAGGAATCACATATTTGAAAAGTTCCAATCTGGCTTTAGGCCCCATCACAGTACTGAAACAGCATTAGTCAAAGTAACAAATGATCTCCTCCTTGCTTCAGATCAAGGCTATGTTATCACTGTTAGTGCTTCTCGATCTTAGTGCAGCTTTTGACACAATTGATCATAGGATCTTGCTAAAGCGGTTAGAATGCTGGGTTGGAGTCTCAGGCACAGCCCTTTTATGGTTTTACTCTTACTTGACAAATCGCCATCAGTTTGTAGAGCTCAATAATATTCCATCCAAACGTACAATAGTTAAATATGGGGTCCCGCAAGGCTGCATCTTAGGACCACTATTATTTACATTATATATGCTACCATTGGGCACAGTTATAAACAAACATGGTGTCAATTTTCACTGCTATGCAGATGACACTCAACTTTACATATCAGCCAAACCTGATGACAAACTCAGTTTAGGAAAAATTGAGGCCTGTGTAAGAGATATTAAATGCTGGATGTCTCTAAACTTCCTCCAACTAAATGAGGACAAAACAGAAGTGCTCCTTGTGGGCCCTAAGGCCACAAGACAAAAAAAAAACAGATCTAATGCTTAATCTTGCAGACTATCCCATTACACCTGGCACAGTAGCCAAAAACCTAGGCGTCATACTCGACTCCGACCTATCATTTGATAAATACATAGACAATACTACTAGGATAGCTTTTCTACATCTGCGCAACGTTGCCAAATTAAGAAATGCATCATCACTGGATGATGCAGAAAAATTGGTGCACGCCTTTGTTAACTCTAGATTAGACTACTGCAATGCACTACTGTCAGGATGTTCAAATAGGAATCTAAATAAACTTCAAATAGTTCAAAATGCCGCAGCCAGAGTTCTGACCAGAACTAGAAAATTTCAGCATATTAGACCAGTCCTATCAGCTCTGCATTGGCTCCCAATTAAATTCCGTATTGATTTTAAAATTCTATTATTAACATATAAAGCACTGCAGGGGCTTGCTCCTGAATACCTCCAGGAACTTATTTCCTACTATGAACCCCCATGTCCACTAAGATCACAGGGTGCTGGTCTTTTATTAGTTCCACAAATTAATAAGGTAACAGCAGGGGGAAGAGCCTTTTCTTATAAGGCCCCCCAGCTTTGGAACAACCTTCCAAAATGCGTACGGGACTCTGAAACAGTCACAATCTTTAAGTCTAGGATGAAAATTTGGTTTAGCGTTTGATAATTAACATCCCCCCTTAGATAAAGGTACAGATCCAGGGGTTCATAGACGAAGGGTTTTATGGTAGACTGGGGCACTGGTGCTGTCGTCCTGTCACTGCTCGTGGTCACTCAAGTTTGTTGACAGTGCAGTGGATGGATGCCATTGTCTCAGAATGCCCCCAAACCTATGTTACCTTCTGGTTCTGCCTTTTTAGCTAGGCTGTAATAGTTTAACTTAATGCCGGAGTTGCTGCCACACTCCAGAAATGTGTTTAATTTCATCTGTCCTGTATATGTCCTCATATAGAGCTAATTTTCCCTGTTTTATTTTCTCCACATGGCTGCCCGCCTGCTCAAGGAAAAATGAGATGAGGAGAGACAAGCGATTCATCCAGTGCCAGCCACCTACTGCCTGACCGGATAAGCCTACACCATGATGGACATTACTACATCTTTTCCTTTTCTTTATTTCTTTCTGTCTAAATTGTTGTTGTTGTCATGGTGACCGGTGTCGGCCAGAGGAGGATGGGTTCCCCCCCTGAGTCTTGGTTCCTCTCACGGTTTCTTCCTCATGCAAAAATAAACTAGGGAGTTTTTCCTTGCCACTGTCGCCCTTGGCTTGCTCACTGGGGGCTAGGACTCGGCACTTGTAAAGCTGCTTTGTGACAACAACTGTTGTAAAAAGCGCTATATAAAAAAATTTGATTGATTGATTGATTGATTGATTCACAACACACGTTGTCACAAAGCAGCTTTACAATCGTATGGGTCCAGATCCCTAATGAGCAAGCCAAAGGCGACAGTGGCGAGGAAAAACTCCCTATGGGGTGGGGATTAGGAAGAAACCTTGGGAGGACCAAGACTCAAAAGGGAACCCATCCTCCATTGGACGGCCCGTTAACACAAGTCCGTGGTCGCAGGGTGGTTTCCAAGTTCCACAGCAACAGTCAAGGCTCCTGTTCCCCGGCCAAGCAGCCTCAGTCCCCTCGGTGCAGGCAGTGGGCCTCAGGCGGTGTGGGCCTCAGGCGGGCCAGCATCAGCACGACCCCTCGTGGCAACAGCTCATCCAACCCCGGCATCAGTACATTCACCGGCAAGCCAGACCATGCCCCAGGTGGCTGCAGGTGCCTGTCTCCAATCGTCTTGGGTGAAGGCATGCAAGAAGATAGACAATACAGACTGAGTGGACATGAATTTAAACCACCATTGATTTAAATGTACATAGCTCACGTGCCAGTCATGAGCATGTGGCTCCAGCAGGCTAATCTATAGCAGCATAACTAAAGGGAGGGGTTCAGAGGTGACCACAGGCATGAGGGCTCACTGAGACATTGCTTTCCAGTCAAGTCATTGTCACAAATAGAGTGATGCCATGACACACCTGGATGACAACATCAACATCTCAGATCACCAGAAATCTCAACGTCTGGGAGCCCCCAAGCCCCTACACCTTACAAGGGAAATATTAGCTGAAGGCTTGATTAAATAGGTGAGTCTTAAGTCTAGATTTAAAGATTGGAACTGTGTCAGAATCTCGGATTGGAGCTGGAAGGCTATTCCATAATACATAGGTCATTCTACAGAAATGTCAATTTTTCTGTCCCTAGACTTAACAGGGCAGTTGCATTTTAAAACCCCTCAAATTTAGGGATTTATTTACATTTTAAGACAAAACAACATGATATTTGAACAATTATATCTTTTTGAACCACTTATGAGTCAGTTTTTCTTTTCAACCATTTTAGTGTTTTTCCAAGTATGCCCAAAAATGCCTGTCCTCACTGTCATGCTGGGAAACTAAGGGCTTTAATTTTTGAATGGAAAACATATACTTTATTAACTCAACTGCAGTTATGTGTCCATAAGGGTCCAATATGTCACATAAAATATTAAAAAAACAATATTGCAAATAAATATATTAAAATACATAATAAATGTGTACGTCCCCTATATTCATGTCACTGGTGTTGCTCTATGACAAAAGACTATTATTTTTATATACAAAGCCATGCTGATGACATCACAGGAAGTCATTTTGTTTCCTCTCTGAAGATTATTGAAAACAGACACATTGTAAGTTCAATGTCATTTTTCATTTTTTAGAAATGTTATCATCTACCCTAAGATTTCCTTCGAAGCTTCAGTGCAAGTCACTGGTATGCCCTACTTTAATCTTTGGAAAATGAACATAGAATAATAAAAATTTATTCATTTATACATAATTCAGTGAGTAGTTCATGACAGTCAACATGTGGTTTGATTCCCTGTGGCAGCTATTTTGTAAAATAAGACGGTCAAATGCGTGTGTCACACGCTCAATGCGTGAGACTTGAGAGCCCTGATTATTCTATACTATACTTTCACACTCTGCAATCTACAGAGCAAACATTTAGGCAAAAGTCAAAAACGAAATAATAAAATAATAATTGTATCAAGAATAAATGACATAAATTTTGCACAGAAGCAGCTTCTATCTATCCAGCCAGCTAGCTAGTAGCACACATGGTGAACCCAGCTGTGTACGTCCGCTATTATAGTGAGAGATATTGCAAAATAACATCCATTTATCCTTCCATCTTTTATGCTTCTTCATCAAACCCCTCAGGATTTCAAACCACCTTCATGACTGTTATGTATATGACTACACAGCAGTGGTGAAGCGTATTTACTGGCCATGGTCCTTCACTAGACAGAGACAAATGAAAACATGAGCGTAGTATTAAAACACCTCATAACACTGTTGTCCTCATCGCCTCTACTATGTGCAACCTACTTACAAAACTTCTCACTCACAATTACTTCACAAATGGCAGCAAATTATTAATAGCTGGACACTTACTTATTATAAACGTACCAATTCGATGACAATATCCTGCGATTCCATCCTTTCCGCTTGTAAAACCTCACGGTAGTGCTGGCTAGGAGCTGCTAACTAGTTAGCACACAAGCTAAAAGCTCACGAGACACCAACCGCGCAGAACTGACGCACGAGGACCAGCACACCCCCACCTTTCTAATTCAAATATGATTGGTTGATTAAGCTGCCAATCCATAATAAAAGCTCTCAATGTAATAGGTCCTTTCTCTCTTTTACCTAGAAACAACGGTGTGAAATATTCTGATTGGTTGATTTTTTTATTTCACCGCTAAGGTTTTTTTTTTCCAGCACAAGCACGAAAAGTAAATTTGAAAGCCGATTTAGAGGAAAAATACAAATGATTGGTGAAGCGTTATTAACATATATTACATATAATAGACAAATCATTTTTTCAAGATCAATGGACCTTCAGAGAAGGCCTTGAAGTCCCTGACGGTTCGCCACTGCTACACACTAGCTAGCTAGTAGGAGATGCTAAGATTAGGAGGTTAAGAGGATGTTTACAGCTCGCCAGCGCGAGGGGCGGTACTTAGTAAGGTAATCGGTCATGTAATGAAAGAACATAGCACCTTCAGAGCGGCTTAGGGATTATTTGGTGGATGGATTTTCAACATTTACAAGTGAAGGTCCCAAGTCTGAAGCCACAGAGAAAACTCCTCAGATGAAGCCAGACACCTCCTTTAAAACTGAGGTAAATTCAGATGTAGGTGAACAATTGTGATAAATAGTTCTAAAGCCTCAAGCCTGAACTGTAGTAGCAGGTTAGAAATATGCCCTCCATTTTGTGCAAGTAGTGAATGGTCGATGAAAAGAACTTTTTTATTGTCTTGATTTAGCCTGCAAAGAGGAGGAAGAGGGAGACTGAGATGCTGGAGAGTCTGGGAAAGCCCTCAGAGTTTGTGGAGGAGTGCTATATGAACAACGCTGCTATTCTTCCACACCTCTGTTCACTCCCAACCACTGCTCATTCATCCAACACAGCCATGAGCTCCATCTGTGGCCAGCTGAGCAGAGACGAGCCCTTGATGATCCACGGCCACAGTGTGCAAGACTACCAAGACATCTACCACCGTGTCGTGGATCCCATGCTCAGGACTCCCTCCGGACAGTCTCGGCCCTACAGCTTGGATCTGGGCCGCAGGATTAAGCAGCGCCTGTGGGAGGTGCTGTACTGTCCCAATCAACAAGAGGAAGTGCAGCCTGATGGACAGCTCCGTGTTTCTGAGACCTTCTCCACACCTACTCTAAAAAGCTTCGCGCCACATGTTGAAGTGGACATCGGTGGAGAACCCATGCCGCGACAGCCTAAGAAGAAAAGGCCAAGACACTAACATCATTATTATTATTATTATATTACACTTACTATAATATTTACTATTACTTCTACATTTCTATAATCATTAACTTCATATTTTACAATTAGATATTCTGTATTTGTCACGGTACGGTGGCCCCCTACCGGTCGCCTCCGTCCACAGCGGCAGTTGTCGTTGTTGTTGTGGTGTTTGTCCCTGAGGTGGGCGGAGCCCGCGATCCGTCTCACCTGAGGGTGAGCTAATGTATGTTTTGTGTTCTGTGTTTCAGCTCCTGGACTGCAGGGGGTGTGTTCCTGCCTTCCTGCCCCTTCATGTTTTGTGTGCTGCCGCTGTGTGCCACACACCTAGTGGGGGGGGGGGGGGGGTATGTCACCGTACGGCGGCACCCTACCGGTCGCATCCGTCCACAGTGGCAGTTGTCGTTGTTGTTGTGGTGTTCGTCCCTCAGGTGGGCGGAGCCCGCGATCCGTCTCACCTGAGGGTCGTTTGTTTGTGGTCATGTCTCGTGGTAAGTGTTTCTCTGCGTGGTGTTTGTGTGAAGAGTTCCGCTGTGCTTATGTGTTGTGTGTGTGGCACGGCGAGGAACAGGGCGTCTCCCCTGGGAAAACTCTTCATGTCAACGGGACGTGTGGATCAGTGTGCATGCTCGTTATGTTAAATGTTAAATGTTTTGTGTGTGACGCTGATACCGCTCGTCACTGTCGCCTCGCTCCCCGTGTTGTCTTGTGTTTCATGTGGGGAGCGACTGCGAACATGAGTGGCGCGTCACTATTTTGTATGTATGTAGAGCACGCATTTGTGGGTCCCGTCTGTTCGTTATTTGTATTTGTTCGTTATTTTTTTGTGTCTAGTCTTTGCATGTGTGTTTTGTCCTAGCGTGTTTGTGATTTGTTATGTAAAATGTAATTTCACGCATGCTCCTCCCCTTAAATGTGTGTTGGGGGGGACCGGCTGTGGTCCATGGCACGGGACCACAGCCGGTCCCCCCCAACACACAGGGTGTAGCTCCCGAGGGAGGCCCTGACCAGGAATGTGGGGGGTTCTCCTGAATTGGAGGAGACCCCTCCCCCATGGTGGGGGGGATCAGGGTAAGTGCGCGTGTGTGTTTTGTGTTGGTGTGTGTATGGGTGTGTGTGTATGTGTGTGCAGTGGCGGACTTAGCAATTTGGGGGCTCAAGGTGAATTTAGCTAGGGGGCCCATCAACATTAATATGCGAGAAATAAGTTAGCTAGTCAGGGGGGCCCTACAGTGGGCTGCAGTGGGAGGGCCCCAAGGCAATTGCCTAGCAATGCCTCTATGCAAAGACCACCTCTGTGTGTGTGTGTATGTGTGTGTGTGTGTGTGCGCGCGTTTGTGCACAGGGTGTGTGTGAGGCGTCTAGTGCAGTAGTGTAGAAGTTCTTGTAGTTAGTGCATGTCTCTTTCTGCTTGCAACTTTCTGCTTTCAGCTACTGCCGCTGGCTAGCCCCCTCACCGGGGGTAAAACGAGGAGCTGAGTGCGTAAGTCTCCTCTGCCAGTACACAGCCTGTCCACCGCCAAGACTCCTGCAGTGCCTCCTCGCGGCCACACACGGAAACTGGGTCCTCGTGGTCCCAGGCTAAACTGCAGGGGATCTCGGAGCAGCAGTGGGCCCCAGAGATGCGGTGTGTAGGCCCACCACAGGGTGGACACGTCCTAGCACCGATCAACCACTGCACCAACTATGGGCAAATAGCCCCACTGCCTTGTGGGTACACTGTAAAAAAATTGCTCGCCTTACAATGATTTTTAGTTTAGCTGAGCCAAAAATAATTAATTGCACCATAAACGATAACAAAGTAATTGGATCAGCTTACTTTATTGAGTTTCTTGGTAAAAGTTGATCTGACCTTACAACCTGCATTGTCAAAATATACAAATTGTAGTTGAACCCTAGTTAAGGCCAGGCCAACTCCTCTGCGCATGCTCAATTTGACTCCTTAGTTGAGAACGGGGCGGGGTTTGTGATTGGACATCTTGAAATAGATTTCACCTGCAGCAAGCAGCGACCTACGCTACTCTGTAAAAACGAAAAAGTCGAGAAAACTCAAAATTTCAAGGCAACTTACTGCACTCGATTTTTGAGTTTTGATCTCAACTCAAGCTCTTAAGTTTTTAAGAAATTCACTCACAGTTGAGCCAACTTATTATTTCTTGTTCCAAACGTCCAAATGTGAGTATTTTGGTTGAAATACTACATTTGTTATAATAAACACGTTAATTTAACCGTTTTGTCATTTGTCTTATATGACCCAACTTCAGTTAGCTATTCTTAGTATTGAATTTAGAGATTTATGTACATGTGAAATATACATTATCTCAGGGGTCACCAACGCGGTGCCCGCGGGCACCATGTCACCCGCGAGGACGAGTCGCCCGCAGGCTTGTTTTACAAATAGCTCACTATAGCGCCATGCACCAAAGCGCTGCATCGTTTATGTTTTTACTATTATAGATTGTCCGCGGTTGCTAGCGATCTTCCCGCTTAGCAATTGACACTCGCACAATTGGCGTTGGGCCAATGGGGGGGGGGGGGGGGGGGTGGGGGGGTACCAGAGGGTGACGTCATTACCCATGAGCCCTTGCGGCTCCGGCCCTGTTATGCGTATTATGTGGTGTTTATGTCTGTATAGTGTTATATATTATTGATTATTAATTGTGTGCTATTAGTTAAGTCACCCTGGTCCATTTTTTTATGTACATGTGCATTATCTGAGTTCCCCCTCCATGTATGTGTAACATTGTCGTCTTCATGACCTCCCCCTGTGTTTCATGTGCAAGGCCAATTATTTAAGGCCTTGAGTTTGATCTAATTGTGCCTGTGAGTGCCAATTTTCTTGCGAGGTGAGAATAAAACCTCTGTTCTTGATAAGAATGGACTTGTCTGAGGCCTTTTTCTCCCACACCACGCCACAATATAATAAGTTGGCACAACTTTAAAAAATTTGGAGCTCCTGATATGTAACTTACATTTTGAGGTTCACATACATGGCTAAGATAAATTATCTGAACAATATATAGTAAGTTAGCAAAACTTGAATAATTTGGAATTATTTGTAGGCAATACTTAAAATCTGAAGTTTACATCCATCCATCCATTATCTGAACCGCTTAATCCCGCTAGTCGGGGTCACGGGGGGGCTGGAGCCAATCCCAACATCTCCGGGCAAAGGCAGGGTACACCATGGGCAGGTCGCCAGTCCACCGCATGGCCAACACACACGCACTCACACCTACGGGCAATTTAGCATGATCAATCAACCTAACACGCATGTCTTTGGACTGTGGGAGGAAACCGGAGTACCCGGAAGAAACCCACACAGGCACAGGGAGAACGTGCAAATAGCCCAGACCGAGAATCGAACCCAGACCGCCTTGCTGTGAGGCGACAGTGCTAACCACCACACCACCGTGCCGCCCTGAAGTTTATATACTTGTGAAAAATAAATAATTGGAACAAGAAATAAGAAGTTGGCTCAACTGTGAGTGAATTTCTTAAAAACTTAAGAGTTTGAGTTGGGATCAAAACTCAAAAATTTAGTGCAGTAAGTTGCCTTGAAATTTTGAGTTTTCTCAACTTTTTCATTTTTACAGTGCAGTGGGGGATCTACCAGGACCCAGAAAGCAGCTATGCAGGTGCTAAGGCATCTGGTGCGGAGGCTGGGGTGTGCTCTAAGAGGGTGCCCAGGGGTGGAGCACAACTCCCAGCTGCTCTTACTCCCAGTGTGCCTCTCCGAGGCTCAGTCCCAACCGTCGCAGGGTTTCCTCCCTTGGCGGCATTTAGGGGTTTGCCGCCCCTGCTCGGTTCAGGGGTGGTGCCTGCACTGTAAAATGTGATAAGTTGATCTTACTTAAAAAAATTGAGGAAACCGGTTGCACTTAAAAAGTTAAGTAAATATAACTGTTATTTTCAAGTTATGTTTACTTAATGTCTACTACTACTTAAATGTACCAAACAGTTGTATTTACTCAGTTTAGTTGAGTTGTACAGACTAAATAGTATAGTAACGCTAACTTGTCATTTCTAAGTGGTGCTACTTATATTACCAAAGTTTATGTAATTTTATTTTTAAAAAGTCCTGTTTAGGAAACCGATTGCCTTAGAAAAATAAAGTAAGCACAACTAAGAACTGTTAGTCCACAGTATTTCTTTTATTAATTTCTGATATAAAACCAGCATTAAAATGTTACATGCCGGTTTTATCAAAGCATTGTGCAACATTTTGTGAAGGAGAAGCAAGACAAATTGCTTCTTTTATTGCAGCAACAATAACAACAGCGCAAACAAGCAGTGCATCAATATCGCACGAGATAAAAACTTTTAACTCTTACGACCGCCTACATAAGGCACAACCTCACTCACCTCTAAATTCTAGCTACTAGACAGGGTAACGGTGCCTTAGACGGTAACGGTGCCTTAGAACTCAAGTGGCATTCTGGGTAAATGAATGCCCCGCCCCCTACTAAACAACAATAACTTCAGCAGCTAAACTGCATAACTAAGACGTTAACACGGCGAAGCCTTTCCAACAACACACTTGAATCTAAAAAGTGCATTCAAATTATTATATCTACACTGTTAATACTTTAATGGTGACCATCCGTATTTCTGAACGTAAATTGCTAATCCCAGTTAGCATAAGTTACTTTGCTAATACTTCTGCCAGGCAGGTTAATAACCAGAACTGGAAATTATTGCCTCAGTTAAGCTAATTGGTTGGTTCATTAACATGGCAGTCTCATCTCACATTTTAACATAACGTTTACTTAAAAAGTGAAACATGCCCGTTAAACGGTACGTTAAATCTCCGCTGCGCTCCGCTGAAAAACGTTTGACTTGCTGACGTCACTGCGCATGCGTGGATCCTGCAACTTGAAGGTTTGCGTTGAGTATACTCACCTGTATTTAGTTTCTGAGGTGTTTCATAAAAAATGTGACTTTACTAAAATTATATGAGTTAAATCACTAGGTTATTATGAATTAAGTAAAGGTTACTAATGTTTTTTAATTAAGCAATGGTGTTATCTTTTACAGTGTGGGAGCTCCATTATTAGGGGTGGGCGGCTTGATTCCGAGGCTTTGAAGCTTGTGTCACTTTTCCCAACACCTGCTGATTTGACACAGTGTACCGGAGCTTGTCTTTAGTGATGCGCGGATCGATACTGAAATATCGATTCCATTGATACCAGGTCTTTATGTTCTAAAATCGATTTTCAAATCAAAATATCGATACTTTTGATACTTCAGTCATTTGAGGTAATGCAAAGCACTAACAGGAACACTGTGGAAGTAACTAAAATATTGAGATCTTGTCTAAATTATATGCGGTTGGTGGGAACTACTTTTTCTTCTGCCTGGGTCAGTGCATAATGCGTAAGTACTGCGGCACGCTCACACAGACGCTCACTCAGTCTACTACGGCGCTGTACGTACGCTATGGCGGAATGCAAGAGAAGTCATGTGTGGAGCTATTTCAGCCCCACAAACAGCCAAGATGCTGTTTGTGATTTGTGTACAAAAACTATAAGGAGTTGTGGCAACACAACAAACCATGTTAAACACCATAGGGTAAACCACAAGGCCCAATATGAGGCTTTCATGCTTAGGCGGACAGAAGAGGAGAGCACTGTGTCAGATGCTGCTAATGCTAGGGCAAGACAGACATCTCTAGCGGAGTCCTTCGGCTTCGGTGCCGCAGGTAGACACTATCCAGGTACAGAGGGAGAAAATGTGAAGCCTTAAGCAGCACTAAGCGCTGTTACTGTTAAAAGAGTTGATCAAATCAATACCATAAATATGGTTATGAAGTAAATAACGAAATAAATACATGATTCAACAAAAAGCTGCATAAGTTTAACTTAGAGTAAAAAATATGTGCATCACTGGGTGATTTATTCAGGCAAGGTTTGCTAACGAATTGATAAGTATTTATAATTGATAACTATAAATTACTTAAAGTAGATTACATATACAAGGTCTTTTCAAAGGCAGGAGAGGTTCTGAGCAAAAAACGGAACAGACTAAAAGGGAAAACTGTAAATATGATATTGTTCCTCAACAAAAACCTGTAAATTAAGTGTTATTTAGATATTCAGTATGTTCGTGTTAATGCAATATTTCAGGAGTTCTATATAATTAAACACTAATTTATTTTAATTGTTTTATTATTTTACTTATTTAATTTTTTTTGCATGTTTGAAAACAATTTGTGTGAGGGTTCTCTGTTTTTTCTGTTGAATTAGTTCTGTTATAGTGTAAATGAGGCTGCTACCTCAATATACTTTATTTAAAATAAATAAATAACATGTATTTTTTTATGATGCTATGACTTGAAATACACTACTTTTTTTAGATTTACAAGACAAATTAAGTGTAGTTGCACAAGGTATCGGTATCGGATCGGTATCACCGATACCAGCCTGAGTTTTACTCAGTATCGGATCGGAAAGGAAATCGCTGGTATCGAACATCACTACTTGTCTTGAAGTCGCTACTATCATGTGACTATGACGTTTGAAGCTTCGAATGCGTCAATGAACCACCACAAATGGGCGGGACTGGTCCAATGTTTTGCTGCTATCTCATGTTTCATTCACTACACTGTAAAAAAAAAATCCTAAAAAAACGGTAAACGACTGGCAACAGCGGCTGCCAAACAAAAACTTTAACTTTAAAGAAAAAAACCCTGATTTAAATTAAGTGGAAAAACTATAAATTTACAGAAAAATTCATTAAACATTCTGCAGAGAAATACTGTTATTTTACAGATTTTTCCTGGATTATTATGATTTAGCACTTTTAATAGAGTGACAGCACTAATATTTTTGCAGAGAAATATCGTTATTTTACAACTTTTCCCTGAATTATTATGATTAAGCACTTTTTAAAAAGTGACAACACTAATATTTTTGCAGAGAAATATTATTGTTTTACAACTTTTAACTGAACTATTACAATTACAATTAATTATTACAATCCAGCTGCAAGATGAATTTTAATTGCATATGATTTTAATCTGGAAAGATTTTGACAAAAAATACTGCAGTTTTAAGTCTGTTCATATTCATTACATGTTGTAACGGCTTCGAGTCAGAAGGACAAGAATGAGCCATTACACCATAAGCAACATACTAAAGGGAGGGGGAACACTAACGCACATACAAGACACATCCAGGGAAACAGGGGGAACTCACTGCAGGGCCTGCTGGGAAGTCTGTAGACTCCACCCCTCAACGCTGCCCATTGGCTGACGGTACAATATTCAGCCACCACAGAATGTGATAGAGGTGGATTTTTTTAAAAACCCCATTAATGTCTGCCACCCAAAATTTTATGTGATTAGCGGATGAATAGTTGGTGACATTCCTAGCAAATTAGACTTTCCATTACAATGTACGTCTATCAGTTCATCTGTCTCTCAGTGTGTTACAGGTTATTTCCTTGCTTATGTTCAAGTATAGACCCAGTGTTTAGAAATGTTTCTTTTAAAACTCCAGCACCCAAACAAACTGCCATTTTCTATTGCCATTGACTGCACAAGAACTAAAATGAGAACCGACATCAATAGAGATGGAACAATCAACAGAAATCTCCTACAGCCATTACTACTGTTACATACTTTAGACATGCCAATGTAAAAATCTAATGTCTGAACTAACATTAGGAAGTCACTCTTCATTCTGTAGTCATAAAAATTAGCATAATCATGATTTTCAATTGCAGAAATTTTTTTTTTTTACTTCATCAAATCAATTACCATCACGTTCTGTGGCAAATTAATATGTCCGGACCCTATATGTTTTGATCTGTGTACATTTTTCTCCTGAACATCAATGGATCCTCTGAATTACGAGGACACCTAACAATCAAAATACGAGTATTGCTACATGTAAGCTAATACTATGAAAACCCCATTTAATTTCTGACATTGAAAATCATGTTTAAACCAGCAGTGCCAAACAACTAAACACATCGCCAAAAGACATTAGATAATACAAGTTAATAAGATTTTGATTAAAATAACAGAAAAAACTTTTTTGTTCTTACAGACATAAACCTTCATATAATCAACCGAATATTTAATTGCAGATAATTGCTGTAATTGTACATGAATCTGTATGTAATTTAAGAAAGCAGAAAAATACCGTATAAATAATACTGTATTTTTTCTGTAAAAAAATGAGAAAAGCATGTAACTTGTAATTATTATCATAATACTTAAAATAAAAGATATTTTGTCAAATTACAAATAATGTCTGTAATTTTACAAAGTTTTGTATACAATTGGAAAAAAATGTTAAACTACATTGAAATATTTACAGTTATTTTCCATAAAATTAGGATTTTTTTAACAGTGTACTTAAGAAGCAGTAAAGTGCTCATGATGGCCCCTTTGTGTTGTACAGTATCATTATTGATCTTGCAAACAATATGGAATCCTCCACCACCTCTACATCAACCAAGCGCTCCATTGCTTGGGAACATTTTGAGAAAATAGTGAGATAATAGGGTAAACAATTAATATACTGAAAATTGTTCATTTACAATCACCATATAGTGTGATATTGTAATATTGTATTGTAAGTTATTCATATTTTAAAGGTTCGGTGTCAGACCTGTTCCCAGGAGTTGGCATATAATTATACTACTACTACTACTAATAATAATAATAATAATTATTATTATTATTATTATTAATAATATTATTAATAATATCATTATATTATTATTAATAATATTTTATTATTATTATTATATGCCAACTCCTTTTTTATTTTTTTTATTACTGTTCAAAATGTGAAATAAAGGAATGTTTGTTTAAAAGGTTTTCAACTCTCATCTTTATCATAGACACTGGTTTTTAATGAAACCTCAGGTGAGTTTGTTTTAACAGCAACAAAATGTTCATGATGTATAACTATGTACATGGGTATGATTATAAAAGTGTGGTTGAATCGAGCTGAAATTTATAGGAGGATGAATCATTAACACTGCCGATACTTTTAAAAATGTGCTTCCCTCACTTTTTAAAAATTACATATTACGTACAATATTGCTATTCTCAATATCGATTACAGTAAAGCTATTTTTATACTCAAGATACACTGTAAAAAAAAATGTTTGACTTTGTAAATATAATTAAGTTTATTTAAGTACTATCTAAAAGAATAATCTAGTACAGGCTAGTTACTTAAGAATTTCACATAAAATTATATGCAATACTTGGTGTTTCTTTGTAATTGTTTGACTTCAAATACATTTGTAAATTTTAGTCTAAATAGCAAAGTAAAATGTCACTTGCAGGATCCACACATGCGCAGTGACATCAGCAAGTCAAACGTTTTTCAGCAGAGCACAGCGGAGATTTAACCTACACGATTAACATGCATGTTTCACTTTTTAGGTAAACTTTATGTTAAAATGTGAGTTTACACTGCCATGTTAATGAACCAACCGATTAGCTTAACTGAGGCAATATTAGTTTATTTCCAGTTTGGGTTATTTACTGAAGTATTAGCAAAGTAACTTATGCTAACTGGGATTAGCAATTTACGTTCAGAAATACAGATGGTCGCCATTAAAGTATTAACAGTGTAGATATAATAATTTGAATGCACTTTCGATTCAAGTGTGTTGTTGGAAAGGCTTCGCCGTGTTAACGTCTTAGTTATGTAGTTTAGCTGCTGAAGTTACTGAAGTTATTGTTGTTAAGTAGGGGGCGGGGCATTCACTTACCCAGAATGCCACTTGAGTTAATCTAAGGCACCGTTACCGTGTCTAGTAGCTAGAATTTAAAGGTGAGTGAGGTTGTGCCTTATGTAGGTGTTTGCGTTATTGTGCGACCTTTTTGCTAAGATCAAAGGGGCGGGACAGGGATCGACTTTCTGGGAGACGGGGATAGTCCTTGGGACTCCTTTCTAAATCCCAGGAAGATATTATTTCTTTCAAAATTGGTGAGTATTTTGCTTGAGTGAAGAAAGTGTGTGTGGTCTTTTTTCGTGGTTTTAGATTTTGCTGTTTTAAGGTAAGTGGTTTTTACTTGGTTTTTTCCTTTTGAAATATTAGAAACTTTTAAACTTGGTGGTCTGTTAGTTTTAACTCAATACTGTTGGTGCCTCCAACATGTCAGCCGCTCGAGCCGGGGTGAGGAGGCACCACAGTGTCAGGTTGCTTTTTAAGGTAGATGGAGAAGGGAAACTGTTTTTTATGTCTAGATTGGACTTTTCTAGAAAATTATTGCAAAAGAAGCTAGGCTTCACACCAGGTGATTTGCACTGTATTATTACCTTGCCACAGAATAAAGGTTTCGATGTAAGTTTTCAGTCAGCATACCATTTGAATGAATTTTGGAAGAGGTATGAGGAGAACATAGACAGCTTTGATATGTTTGTTGTAGAAAGGCTAACAGACCATGCAAAGAAAAGTCATTATAAAAATGTTTAATGAAATGGTGAGCGCAGAGGATATTTGCTTATGGTTGGATAGATTTTGTACAGTACTTGGACCTGCAACAAAAGTTTTAGATGAAGATGGCATATGGAATTGTACTTGGAGAATCCCGATTAGACAATATGAGGATCCTACTGGCTATTTGGGCTTAAAACACTTGCCACAAGTTATTGTACTGGGGAGAATAGAGGTTACATTCATTATCAAGGCATGCCAAAAACTTGTAGGAAATGTGGGGAGATGGGTCACTTGGCAGAAGCCTGTGATAAAGTAGTTTGTGGAAAGTGTAGAGAAATTGGGCATACTTTTGCTGAGTGTCCCAATGGCAGACGGTGCAATCTCTGTGGGGAGGCAGATCACCTATTTAGAGATTGCCCCAAGAGTTTTGCCAACAAATTAAAAGCAGCCAATATGGCCGCCCAAACAGCCAGAAGTAAAATGGCCGACATGCAGCATGGTCGGGAGCAGGGCCAGGAAGAAGGGGCGGAGCCGGAGGTTTTGGCGGGAATCCAGGGGGAGGCAGGTAGGGCACCACCCCAGGGGGAGGAGGCAGAAGGGGCGGGGCAAAGGGCTAGGGCACAGCAGGAGGGTGTGGGAGAGCAGGGGGAAGAAGGGGGAGAGGAGTAGGAAATGGAAGGTGTGGGAGGACGCAGGACTGGGGGAGGAGGAGGAGCAGGAGGAAGACAAGGTGAGGAGGAAGGTGAACAAGGAGAGGAAGCAATGTCCCCTAGGGTAAAGGTGTCTGAGGGAATGGAGGTGTCTGGGGAGGGCAGTACGGGGTCTCTCCCAAATGCACAGGCTGCAAAGAGACCGGCGGAGTCCCCCCTGCCACAACGAGGACGAGAACAGAGAGCCAGACGCGGCACAACCACCTCATTGGAGGAAGACCTGCACCAGCTCCTCTCCAATGACTCCCCAACTGAGGTTTCCTTTTATAACATTAAACTAAAAGCATCCATGCCGAAAGCCCAGCAAGAGACGTCCTCTGCTGGGCTTGGGGCAGAAAGCACCCTTTCACAGATAGACCGCCTTTTAAGGCACATAAAGGAAGAGATCTCGCAGGAAATTATGTAACGTTTAAGAATGTGTTTAAGTGTGACTTTGAAATGATCCTGGTATACAAAATATGCTTTTATTGAAAAAATATATATATCCTTGCCTTTTTTATGTTTTTACCTTTTTATCTTTGCTCAATGTCTATCACTATCTCCACTATTAATGTGAGAAGTGTGAAGACAACCGTGAGAGCGCAGAAAGCGGTTGTCTTCACACTTCTCACATTAATAGTGGAGATAGTGATAGACATTGAGCAAAGATAAAATGTCTTTTTTTAAACTCCTTACCTGCTGATGTATTTTTATTACAAGAGTGTGCCATTCCTTTTTTAAACGCATACAGAGACTGGGAGCAGAAATGGTCTGCTGGTCCCTCTCTTTGGACAGATCTTAAAAACTGGAGACCCATTACGCTTTTAAATTTAGACTGTAAACTTTTTAGTAAGGTTTTAGCACAGCGTATGTCTTTGATTTTAGAGGACATGATCCACCCGGATCAAGCCTGTGCAGTGCCCGGGCGGAGGATCACGGACAGCTTGATTCTGATACGTAACTCCATCTGTTTTGCGAGAGACAGGAAGATGTGGTTGTTGGTTCTAAATTTAGATTTTGAAAAAGCCTTCGATCGGGTCTCGCACCAGTACCTTTTTAAGGTACTGCAAAAGATGGGTTTCCCGGGGAAGTTTCTAGCATGGGTGGGGTTGCTGTACAGTGATGTCACCAGCAAAATAATTGTAAATGGGCACCTCTCAAAGGCGTTGACTATTCGCTCAGTAGTACGGCAGGGCTGCCCGTTATCCTCGCTTCTGTTCGTAACAAGTATAGAACCGCTGGCACAGATCTTGAGAGGGGATCAATGGATCAGTGGACTGACATTGCCCGGGGGACTGACCGCGACTTGTTCACTCTACATGGATGACGTGACAGTTTTATGTACTGACTTTTTATCTATTCAAAGGACTCTAGAAGTGACTGAGTGGTTTGGGAGGGCAGCGGGTGCCAAATTAAATAGGAAGAAATCAGAGGCCCAGCTTTTTGGGCCTTGGGGAAATGAACAGGTGAGGGCAAATTTGGAGGTAACCTTTAGAGACTCGGACATGAAAATATTAGGACTGAAATTCGACAGGATGGGGAGAGGAAGCAGAAACTGGATAGAGACATTAGGGAAAGTGAAAAAGAAGTTGGGTTTTGGGGGACTCCGGAAGCTGACATTGGAAAGGAAAATTCTAATTGTGAAGGCTGTGGTTTTACCGCTGGTTTTATTGTTGTGCTCTGTTTTCAGCCCACCAAGAAGCTTCCTTCTAGTCATGGACCGTGCCGTGTTTTACTTCTTGTGGGGGTCCAAGTGGGAGTGCCTCAAAAGGGAGGAAGTGAAAAAGAGAACAGAAAATGGAAGGAAGGGGCTTCCAGACCCCCCACCTGTTTTTGGGCAGTAAATTTGTTGCCTTACATGTGAAGTATGCCACATCCGTTTTAAAAACCAAAACTGCCATTATGACAAGATTTTGGTTGGGCTCGTACTTGCAGAGACTAAAGATTTTAAACCCTGATCTTAGAACACCGGTGTCTTTTAAATTATCACATGAACATGATTTTATTAAGAAATTTTTAATGAAATATAACCTGGAAGGATGTGGGAGAGAAAAATTGGAAGATGCTAAGGCCTTGGTTTCTTTGGTGCAGGACCGGGAGGAGGTGAGCCGGGTGGTCGGCATGACGAGGGAAGAGGCCCGGCGAGTGTGGAGGAATGTGGCCCACCCCGCCCTTCGAAATCAGGACAAGGACTTCTCCTGGATGGTGGCCCATGAGATCCTTCCGGTCAGGGCGGTGATGCACTCCCAGGGCATGGGGGCAATGGCAGTGTGCCCACGGCCAGGCTGCGGCCAGCCTGAGACCGTGCGGCACGTGTTCTGGGTGTGCAGCGTGGCCAGGGACCTGTGGGCCGCGATCGGCCCCCTCAAATGCCCGAGCCTGCCAGCAGGGGAGGTCCATCCGCTAGAGTACCGGCAAGCGGTACTCGGGGTGGGCTGGGGCTTACACCAGTTACCAGCAAAGGACTTTGAACAGCTCTGGCTCACCCTCAACAGCGTGAAGGCCGCATTATGGACCTCTCGCAACCTGCTGGTGGGGAAGCACGTGACGGTGCCCCTCCACGCCCTCATAAAGCTGGTAACTGTAAAAACGCTGCAGGTGGCACCGGGCGATGACATTCGGAGGAGGGGGCCAAGGCTACACGCAGGGGGGTCCCTGCCACCATCGACCCGGGCTCCCGCCGACGTTCCCTGAGGGGATATATGTGCCTGAGAGGGGACAGCGGGCAATGGGAAGGAGCTCCGCTGGTGCCACAGGGGAGAGGGGCCTGTCGGGGGGTGGGAGGAGGGTTGACGGCCCTCACACCGCCCCCTCCACCTCCACCCCCACCACCTTCACCTCCCCCCTCCTGGGCCTCACCAGATATCCCAGATCCTTATTTCAACACTTTGGGGGGGGGGGGGGGGGGGGGGGTTCATAAATGTCTGTGTTTTATGAATGCTCATGTGGTATTTTAAAAGTTTTAGCGGATTGGTGTCTGACAATAGGGGGTTTTACCGGTTATGATGCCCTTTTAGAACTTTTTTACAACAATGTTTTTTACCTCCATCTTAGCCCTGTTTTCAATGGCTTTATTGTCTTGATTTTACAGTTTGATACTCTTGTATGTCTTTGTCAGGTTTTACTGCATGGCTTTAAAATCCTTTTATCTGGTTTTAAAACCGTATGTGATGATTTATGCACCCTTTTATTTTATTTATTGAACAAACATTTTTTACATATGTGGTGGTGTATTTCTGAGTGCATGTATATGTGTTTAAGGGGATAAAGGCAAAGGAGTAGCAAAGACTGGACAACACAGAAAACAGGCCATGCAGTTGATTGTAAATTCTTTTATTGGATGTGTGATTGTATTTATTTGATATGACACAATAAACAAAGTCAAAAGAAAATTGATACACTGCTTATTTGAGCTGGTGTTGCTGCAATAAAAGAAGCAATTTTTCTTGCTTCTTGACAAAATTTGCGCAATGCTTTGCTAAAACCGCCGTGTAACATTTTAATGCTTGTTTTATATCAGAAATTAATACTGTAATAAAAATATATGGTAGTTAAGCATTACTAAAGAACTTCAAAAATGAGTCCTATTACATAAATAATAAAAGCCAATATTATTGTGGTGCTACATTGTTGTAGTAAAATCTAATTGTATAATTCATGTACATAACGTGTTGCAAAGTAACATTTACTGAAACATTTGTAGTTAAATACACTTACAATTATGAGTAAATATTACTTGAATATATGCTTTGTTAAATTTACTTGCTTTCAGTGGTAAATATTACTTTGGTATTACTAATAAAAACTGTAAGGAGATTTTACTTTAAAAATTGCTATGTTAAATTTACTTAGTATTTCTGTGTGTAAAACGTGTACTAGGTTTTTTTTTAAGTAAATCTCACTCCATATTTTTTGTAGTGTACTTATTTTGTCAGTGACGGAATGATCAATCTCTGTCACATTTATCTCTGCCCCACCTGTCAGTCTTGTCATGTTCTGTTTAGTCCCTCCTCTGTCTCGCCTTTATCATTTGTATCTCTGCACTTTATTATGTTCAGCTGTTGCTACTTCCAGTAAGTGGTTTCTCTTCTCTTCTTTTTCTCTTCATGTCTAAGTGATTTGATAAGACATTAGATTGTTGTGACCCTGAGTATGTATTTGCCAATAATAAACCTTGTTTCTCTCAGCATATACATCCGCCTCCTGTTCGCCAGTGGTTTAAAGATATAGTTGACATACTGTGCTCAGGACTGAGACTCTGGAGTGTTGTGGTGAGCTCCTGATCTCAGAGTAAATTAGGCTGTGACACTCTGGAAAGTTCAATTACAGTAACAACTACGACAGCATTGCCACCAGGTGTGTTGGAAGTTCCCATGTGATCATGTGTTTCCTTTTCAATAGTCTCTAGACTTGCATAGTCTTTCATGTAATGTGTGAATCTTGTGACATAAAATATAAAAAATTTTATTGCCAAGTACAGTTGATGTGGCAACTTCACAGTATCAAAACTAATGTGAAGTTTGTTAAAAACACTAGACAGAAATTGTGTGTTATGTCCTCTCATCACTGACTCTGAGAACTCTCCCCATTCAACCTCCCCTCTCTGCTGTCTTCTCCCCTCTCTGGGTTCAAACTAATTGGGGAGGCACACATTTTGAAAGCTAAAATATTCAGGGCTTGATATGACCTAGCAGATGTTGCAATTTAACAAATGTGTGAAAAGATAGCTAGCTATGTCTCCTGATTGGGTGTGCGTGCGAGCAGGTATATGGGGGAATTATTTTTACAATTAAACCCTACTGTACAAATGTACACACATTGTCATGCCACCATTTTGTGTTCAACAATATTACAGGCCATACAAAAAATACTAAAATGAACATGATTCGGGTTTATTTTTACACTACAACAACCTTTACAGTGTGAACTTTGCAAAAATGAGTGGTAACAACATCTGAATGTTTTATGTTAAGCTAGGCTTGGTATTTCATGCTGTCATGAAAGTATACTCCAGGAACACGCTAACGTGGTTAGCTGATGCTACAGCAACGTCCTAAATGTTATCATAAAAGTATACTCCAGGAACATGCTAACGTGGTTAGCTGATGCTACAGCAACGTCCTAAATGTTATCATAAAAGTATACTCCAGGAACACGCTAACGTGGTTAGCTGATGCTACAGCAACGTCCTAAATGTTATCATAAAAGTATACTCCAGGAACATGCTAACGTGGTATACGTGGTATGGTGGGCTGATGCTACAGCAATGTCCTATGTGTTATCTGACCTGAGAATGTAGACTCTTCCATTAGAGATGTTTTGAAAATAACAATACATCTGTTAAACATCCAAACATGGTAAGAAATATTGTCGACATAAAGATTGCTATGTTAGAGGTTGAAAAATGGCACTTGAAGATTCAAGTCTGTAATATTCCTTTGACAGCCTTGATAAACCTCTCAACTGTCATAAAACCAAATGTCAGAAGATATGCAAGAGACTGTGCTAGCAACTTTGGTGGACGTTTTTGATCTTCCTTACGTCATCATCCCTAACCTAAAATTAAGATTTTGAGAAAGTCACTCCTGTCTGGCTATTCTCTATGATAATATAATCCCCATGTAATCTAATCCAACTCTCATGTCTTAATAAGTGAAGCAGGTCATCTAGATAATTAGATATAATTTAAAAAAGATTACTGAATATTTGTTCAAGTGGAATAATAATCTACAATAATTATCTTCTCCAACCAATTAATGACATATTTTACAAAATAATATTAAACACTTAATTTACCTTGGCCAATGAAAGACTCCCATTAGTAAAACCTATCACAGAAAACCATGACAGTGGAAGAAATACATGTCTAGCAACAATTTAAATAGTTACAAATATTGTCATATTACTCATTACAGCATTCTTCTCTGGTCTACAATTCCCAACTATAATTATTTTAAATAAACAACATGTACATATACACATAACACTTTATATATACACACACACACATAAAATACACCTACACTATAGTAATTTTGAGCAGGATGCACAGTAAAATCTATGGCTATTTGTAGAATACTATTCATGAGCTATATTGTTTCTTTGTTTCCTGTATTTCGTTATTTGTGTTGACTGTCACACCCAAATCAGCTGTACACGCCCAGACCGGCTGATACATCTTTACAGCGTTCCTCGTGATTTAGGTATCTGATCAGTAGTCCAGGGATGGGTAACTTCTTCAATTTCTTCAGTCTGTGTGTCCCGACCAGACGGCGAATCTTCAGTCTGCAGAGCTGCAGCAGTGGCCGCGGAGGCACTGAAGCGGAAACCGAATAAAGTCGGAGAAATGAGCCCAGCATCGAAAACATCACCTAGTCTACATATTTCATACAGCACAGAATCACTTTTTATCTTACTGTGCTTTTACTGTGCAAATGTAAACATTTACTGTCTTAAAAGACTGATCATTCAGCAATGGAAACTTGGATAACAGCCCGTTTGTAGAAACAGCACATTTCTTCTAGCCCATTTGTAGAAATGCATACTGTATATTTTTTTTGTTTCCCGAGATGTACATTAAAGTGGTGAGTTTGCTCTTAAAGCAACAACTGAGCTGAGAGTGGAGGCCTGTTCCACCTACTTGCTTTTTCCTTTATGCAAGCCCAGTCATCATAATCATCCAGATGTTCCATGAGTCTGGAGCACAGCTTCACATCTCCAACATAATCCAGCAGCACATCTATTATGGGCCCGGCCCAGTGGCTGTACGCGTCAGTGGAGACCATCTCACAGAACTAAGGAAAACAATAAACCGAAATATCAATCTGTAACTATGAGAAACGGACAATTAAGCACATATTAAGAAGGTTCTGCTTTTGTTTGTTTTTTGGAGATGCACCTGCACGCAAGTCTTCTCCGTCGACTCCTCCCTCATGCTGTCTCTGACTCTACGAGCGCGCGTCGTTTTCAGAGGCGGATGCGGGTCGCTGCCGTACACGCAGTCGAAGCACGACAGGGCGTCGCAGCCGTTGTCCATCAGGAACTTCAGCATGGGGAGGTACTTCATGCAGAACATGACGGTGGCGGGGAAGGCGGTGGGGTGCGTGGGGATGTAGGCGTTGACGTCCGCCCCATGCTCCACCAGCAAGGCCACGGTCTGCATGCACCCCTGCCTCAGGGCCACCAGCAGCGGGCTGAAGGTGTCCAGGTTGGGGTCGGCGCCGGCCTCCAGGAGCATGGTGGAGGCCTCCACGTTGTTGTTGATGACGGAGAAGTAGAGGGCGGTGGCGCGGCGGTCCTCGTACATGTTGCGCCGGTCCTCGGACAAGGTGGCGTTGACGTTGAAGCCGGCGGCGATCAGGAGCTCCAGAATCTCGTCCCGGTTGCGTTCCGCGGCCAGGTGCAGCGGGCTGATGCCACAGCGCCGCACCCGGGCCTTACTGGTGGCGGGAATCAGCATGGACACGATTCTGTGTGCAGAGGGTCATGGGACGGGTTTAGGCCAGAGCTACACAGCACACTGACTGTGTTAGAACTGAATGGGATCTGATGTTATAGATTGCTACATGAAATGGTTAATGGAAGCATTTGCTACTCAAATACACGGAAAGGGTGTTTAAATCCTAAAAACTACATAGGTTGCATGCCACGGAAGAAAAGGATGTAGCATGATTAATTTTTATTCACATTTGTTAAGAAAGCCCCATGTTCTTTGCACAGTAAATATCTAAGTTATTTTGATACAGGTGACAACAGTAATGAAAAAACAAATGAATTCACATGGTTAAGGCAAGGGTTTTGGGAAATCAGTGTGACATTTAAATTTTACTCTGCGCTGCAAAATAAATGTAAGTTTATGTTAAAATTATGTTAAATGTAAGCTTATGTTAAAAGTGAGCACCCGCTTGCAGTAAGATAACCACCAGACAATATATAATAGCCACCAAGACTTACTTAACAGCCTTGTCACTTTTGTGGGTACACCCATATGTAAGGAGGTCATTGCTGGAAACCGAAAGATTGTGAGATGCACTAAAGCATTTCATTTTTATTCATAGTTTTTTTCAGGATCTCTAAACCTACTTTTTACAGAGTTAGAGATATAGGGAATGTGTCTGTGTATTTCAAATGCACACAAATTTCACTTTAACCTGTAACAATTGTTTGAAAATGCAGCTATCACATTCCAGATAGGGTTGAGGCGCTCGGTGTGACACTGCTTCAATTAACACTGCTTCAACCAAAATTACAATGACAGAATCCTGAACACCTAGATCAAGGGTTTCATTAGATGTTACGGTGACCAGTGACTAATATTATCACTTAGAAAATGGAATTAAACAAAATAATTGTATAGATATACTACTGACATAGCATTAACATTAAAATTCTATGATGACCATTTAAGCAAATCTGTAATGAAATTAACTAAAATAAACCAAATAATTTGGTTATTTACAGATTTGCTAAAGTGGTCATCATAGAAATGTAAATGTTAATGCTATGTCAATAATATATCTATTCCTTATTTAAAAATGTTTTATTATTATTATTATTATTATTATCCATTCCACTGCAGTCAGAGAATAGCCTACTGGCCACTGCAGAAAAATTAGAATTTGAATTCTGTGCTAGAAAGAAATAGTAAAATATAAACAGACAACCCTTTAAAATAATTGCAATATGATCTATCCTCACCTGTCATTTCCTCTCTGAGCAGCAATGTGTATTGGCAGAAGTCCAGTTTTGCCTTGCTTGTTGGCGTCTGCATTTTGAGACAGAAGAAACTCCACAATATGCGCGTGGCCGTTCTTACAGGCTTCATACAGTGCTGTGGCGCCATCTGCTGCCTGGCTGTTGATATCCGCTCCTGATTTTACAAAGAAATACAGACCCAAGAGACGCGTCTTACGAGTCACCTGCTACAGCAGTGTAAGCAGTGTCAGGATAATGAAACGATCACTGATAGCCTAGTAGAAATGTTGTGTTCCAAATACCGTTTTTCAAGAGGAACCGAAGTGCATCTATCCTCCCACTCTGGGCTGCCACAAAGATGGGCGTGATGCCGTATATGTTGGGTATGCTAACTTTAGCCCCTGCCTTCACCAGCATCTCACAGATCTCCACGTTGTTCCTACACACGGCCTCGTGCAGAGCCGTCCAACCTTGGATGCAGTTCTTGTTGACGGCAGCTCTGTGATTTAGCAGCATGGCAACAATTTCCAAGTTCTCCTTCTCACATGCTGGGGAAGCAGAAAGCCAGGTCACTGAGACACAGTCCAAGCGGCAGGAGACACGAAGGACGGACAAGTTTGAGCCAGAGTTGTCTACCAGTACCTTTATAGAGGGGCGTCTCTTTGTCCTTGTTCACAATGTCCGGGTTTGCGCCGTTCTCTAGAAGGCATTCCACACAGCTCACCATCTCTCTGGACACGGCCAGCAGAAGAGCTGTCTCATCCTTCAGTGTCCGCTTGTTTATCATCCCAGGTTGTACTTTAATAAGAGAGATAAAACATGTGACGATGTGATGAAACATCTACGCGTAGTATCAGGCAGACGGCGTGATGACCCCACCTCTGAGGAGTGCTCGAACACATTGTTCTTGGCCATAGTAGGCAGCCTCATGAAGCGGGATCCATCCATATTGGTTTGGTGTAAGAATGTTGCAGCCTGTCTTTTTGACGATTTGTGTCACAATTTGCACATCTCCAGACAAAATAGCCTTCACAAGAGGATCCACTGTTCTATCAGAAAAATATACGAAAGATAAGACACAAACAAATATATATTTTTTCATATATTTTTCACATTGTCACTGTTACAGTGTAACAACACCATTATTCACAATGTAACATACTAACAATGTGTAAGAGTAACAATCTGATACTCCCCACTCACTTTCCAATCACATTGCTTGCACTGACACCCTGATTTCTGTTATATAAATACAGCACCAGTGCGTGGTTACACTTTACAGTATATCACAGAGTGATTAATGTCTTTATGTAGTGGGAAAAATACCACCCCTTTAATTTGAGACTTTCCCATACACTCATAGTATAATAATAAATGTATTATTGTCATACTTACTCCTCTGACTCTGGTTTGATTTCGATCAGCGTACCATCGAATCTACGGTACGCCACCATGCGCTTGCCGTTGCCAGTAACAAAGTGACTAACTACAGTGGCAGGCTGCTGGTTGTCGTCTCTACAAAAAGAAAATGATACAATCTTGTAGCACAGAGGTTCGGTGTAGCATAGAATTCAGAATGATAAAAGACTAGTCAAGCTAGTCGTGTTAGTTTCACATGAATGATGGTGTCTGATTCTTGAGTCTGAAGACCTGGAGACAACGTGGTGTGCAAGCTGTCCTTACCTTTTGTTTTTAAGATTTCTTGGTGTTTGTTGCAGATGGTGGGATACTATTAACACATACGTTTAGTGTTTCTGCTCATAGGTGATGTGTTTACAGTGATATCGTAAGGAGCTGTCGTTTTACAAGTCCCCATATTGAGAGGCCTTGATTTGACTTTGTTGTTCTTGCTGCTGTTATGACACATTTGTAAAGGGCACGTTTGAATGTCAGACATCATTCCCAAAGCTGTAGGTGAGTACGAGAAAAGCATCTTGCCAGTAGAATTTGTCTTTATTGCAGCTACAATGTTCCTAAACAACGTTATAATATGATTGAATCAATTGAAATACCATTGTTACCATCTAAAGGACACATTTGTACTAAGGACAATGGAATTATCACTGAGTGGATCAGGCACAGAGGGAAATGTGTTTCTATTTTTCTCCTTGTTGGCATGTGAACTTTATGGACTGACCCAGTTGGACTTTATCCTAATGATTATTTTGCATTGGTAGGTCACGGCCTGTTACCCAGAATGTATTGGGACAGGTGCAACACACGTGGACGTCTGGGGCCCAGTAAGTGAGCAGGTGTCGGGTGTCCGTAAACGACACCTCTCTGCACTCGTTGGCATTTAGTGGATAAGTGAGAGCTGCAACAGATAAACACTTCATGGAGGCCAAGTTCAAGTTCACATTAGCTCTTATATTTGCTTTGAATTTGGTCCTTTGTGTTTTTAAATGAAATTTCTATGTTTTTTTTCTGCAAAAACTGCACAAATTAAAACTCCAGCAAATTATTGCTGATGCCGTTCTACATAACTTCTATAGTTCTATAGTTTGTTCATATACTGACGTTTTTCATACAGTATGACATGTGAGAGGACTCTTAGGTAAATTATATATTTTCTACTACTTGTACTGGTCATATTCAGCGATGACATTTATGAAGCATGGCGTCATGACTAGCTACATGGTGTGGGAGTGCACTGCTCCTGTTCCTCATACCTGCTGTACCTGGGTGGGTTAGAAGGGCATGGTGGTGGACTAGGGGCCCGTGGTGGCGGCTGCTGAAGAGGTTGTGAAGGCGGCGCTGGGGGTGTAGTACCTGGATCTGGCCTGCTTGCCACCGCGGAGGTTCTTGTGTTTTCAGCCCCAGGAGAGCAGCCATGGGACTCAGTTAGGCTGCGCTCAATTGCCAACTGCATGAGCTCATCATCGGACAGGTTCCTGTAGAAGCTGTAGTCATCGTAGTTGAAGGCGGGGCCTGCGGAACCTGGTACCGACACACTGGCGGCGGCCATGATCGGATCCTGAGTCTTAAATGATCACCTGGGCAAGGCATACCATTCATCCATTTGTTGATGATATAAATGAAAAGTCATACCTTAAATAAACACAGGAAGTAGAGTTTAAGGTTTTTTTCCTGTAATGTTTTTGCCTCGGAAGACTCTAGGTCTCCCTCAACGCAAGATGGCTTCCGCCCCCACACGATGTCTTAGAAAAGGATGGACATCTGTGGTCATGTGGCCGCTCTGCTTCTTCTCAGGACAGCATGGCAGCAGGTCACAGTGATTTTGAAACGTGTTTTGTAAGTCACATGTGTCTGGCTCAGCTGTCTTATTTGAAATGGTGCCAAAGTCAAGTGAGCATGTGTATCTCTTTAAAATATAAATAGAATTGTGCACCTAACAACTTCACGGACCCGAAGCCCAGTGGTGGCCTATCTGTGTCCCATCTTCTTATTGTATCGCCACAGAACACGAATATGCAAAATTATACCATGAAAATGACAGAGATACAGGAAATAAGGGGGGAAATGCAAGAATGGGAAAGCAAATGAAAGAGCAAAAAAATTTTAATAAAAATGACTGAAATCAGATGCAAAACTGCTCACTTGTAAGGAGATCCTTCAAGTTCATGTTCATTATTTTAAGTATTTAATGAATGTTTTAAAATATGTCACTGTTGAAACAATGCAAAGGATCTGTAACAGTCTAAATTAATGAACTATCTCTTCATGTTGTTTCTGGTTATGAATGAAAACATGACATGAACGCAGACGAAACCACAGTATGCAGAAGAAGCTTGACTTACCTTCTCTGTAAATATTCTCAATTTTTAAGCAGAAAAATGTAGACGTTTTCCTCTGTCAAAACAGGCCCCTGTTTGTGCGCTGACTGCGACTGTTTATAGCACGCTTCCAGGATGTGCACTTGAACTGTGCAGTGTAGAATGCTAGCCTCTTAGCTCGTGTTGCTCTTGAGAGAGTGCTGGCTTAGACTACGAGGGACAGCATGCACGGACACAACTGTGAAGTTCATGAAGTTGATCATCCCTCATCAAGCCACCAGGAGCGTGAGAATTTGGAAGCTAAAGCGATTGTTAGGCTGGTTTCAGTGTGTCAGGTTACAGACGGTCCAAAGTTACAAGACAAGTGAAATGTGAAATGGCATAGCGTGAATACTGGCTTCTTATTTATAGACAAACATATCATGCTACTACTTGTGAAGACACAGACTCGTTTGTTGACGCAGATTACTTTGAAGTGCTTTTTATTTCAGCACGAATATGCGTGTCATCCTAAGAGAGGGCATGGTGAGAAAAATATGCACCTGGTGGACAAATTCTGACTGCATGGTTTTGCAGGTGAATGGGTTCAGCTCAGATCCCAGTACAATCACTGATTAGGGCTCATTTCTGTTTTCAGAGTAAATGATGGCACGAAAGAAGCAGCATTCTATCTATCTATGGTAATTTTTTTTAAAAGCAGCAAACGTTCTTGTAATAATAGTCCAAAACCAGTAGTGGCAGATGCCATCGTCCCAGCATGGGTATAATTGTTAAATTATGGCACATGCAGCCCACAGTAAAAGAAAAACACATGGACAACTTGTGAAATCAACAGATCTTCCCAGGGGCGTTTATGTTATAGGATACAATCAAATATAGATAGCTCACATGCATATGTAGTTGCTAGTAAACACTGATGTTTCGCAGTAAAGCAAGGCAGGCCGTTAATCTCCGTGTGATGCCCATTCCTTCAGTGCTCATGCTACTCCTATGTCAGGGATGTCAGGGATGTCGCCGAGAGGGCAATGTAATGGATCCCCTCAAGACTTTTCCAGAAGCTGTGTTTTGCAATTGAAGAAGGGGCTGTGTCACTTCTTGAGTTCCAAAACACAGCCGCTGGGCCACCGTAACAGAGACGAGGGCACATTAGAGATGATGAACGCACCGTGTCGGTTCATATGCGCATACGCTGCATCTTATAACAGTTCATGTACGGTACAGTTTAGTCAAATGTTGCTGACGCTGGTTCTAGACGCCATCATGCAGTATTTTCATGTAATAATATGGAAGGCCAAAGCATCTAAGGCAAATGAGCAGAATTCAAAATGACAACAGAAGCACTTTACAAAGTTACTGCTTCATGACACACTAACCTCCAATTAAGAACCACCTTTGTATGAAATCTTTGTCCTTAATGTTTCTTTGGGGAGTTTCTGAGTTGATTATAGTGCATGCTTTTCGTGGTTCATCAAGTATTGTTGTGCTGAAACATCGTTCATTTATTTGCATTTAACTCTCTACAACAACTGAATGAGAAGACTCCTCAAAAAGCTGTCATTGTAGTCATAATGCAACATGAAAACATAACAGTAACAAAACTGTCTTTTAAGGTTGAACAGATACATTTAATGTGACATTGCCAAATTACACTATATACATGCATATAAACAACTGATTTCTCCTTTTATGTTTAATATATCTATTAATGCAGTGAATTATAACACAGATTATATATTATCAATTATGTATATACAATTTTTACTATTTCTTCCATATTTTTCCACATTTTACACTCAAGGTGTCCTCTCTGTCCAATACATTTCATTTATCTCTACAATCGTCAAGATCAAATGAGACTTTGCACTGAAGACCCACACATATCCATATGCCTTTCTTATGCACTATAAAAACACTGATCTAAAGTTTGATTGCAACTTTTATTTTTTCATTCCCTTATGACTGATGTAATGCAAGTCTACATAAAGCATATTTACCATTTTAATGTAATGCAGTTTTACATTACAAAAATAGGAAATGGCTGATGTGGTTTTCCATCTCAAAAAAATACTAAGGAATCATCTGAATTTTCAGGTTAAAGTAAACATTGATTATTGCATACAAAAGCATTTATGGCCTACTTTTGTAGTAATGTCATAGAACTGAGCTGAGTATGGACATATACATACATACAATTGATCTCCACCATACCGTCCTTACACCCACCTACACCCGGCCAGTATACAGTAAACCTTGTGAGTGCAACTTACAGGTGTGAAGTTATTGACTGTAACTCATCTGTTGCTATGTACAGTTTGGCAGCCCCCCCCCCCCACCCTATTGTTACGACCCGCTGTCCTCACTGTCATTTTTGGATCATTCTGAACACGGCAGCAACACGAATGTTGATGGTGTCAAGATGGTGTCGGGCACAGACGTGCCACTGGAACTTTTATATGTTATTGTCATTGCTGAGTTAACAGTAGTCTGACACGTTTGCAACAGATGAAGAGTCTGAGGTCATCTAACACTAATTGTGCAAGGTAATTGGTTAGCCAAAATTATATACTTACAACTACACACCTATAAAGTAATGAACTAATGTTTTTTTAGAAGTTACAATTCATTAATGTTAAAGAAATGTTCCTTAATATTTTCTAAAGGAAAAAAAAGGATGGTGAGAATAAGTGATTAGGTTTTTTTTTTTTTGGCAAAACCATTTTCATCAATCATATAATAAAAATAAACGCTTTTTTTGTTTTGTTTTATATTTCTGAAGTCCTTTGCGGTTGTCCCCTTTACAGAATATCATCAAAATGTTCTCGCTTGTGTCTTAAGAAGTAGAGCAGTCTCTTAGGTAGAGGGAGGGAGGTCTTGATGCTCCTCAGTCTCTGGATGCCTATTTGCTGACGAATCTTTATCCGGCAGAGATGCATCAAAGACCGGGGAGGCACTGCGCACGCAACAAAGTGTGTGGTTCTTTGAAGTTCACTTTTAGCAATTATATCTAAAATGAGACAAAACAGCATGCAAACTCACTTGATTTCTCTTTGATGTTGGCCCATTCACTGTAACCATTCAGGTGCTCGGTGAGTCGGGAACAGAGTTTCACATTACCCACATAGTCCAGCAGCACATCTATGATGGGTCCGACCCATAAGCTGGTCTTGGGGTTGGAAACCAGCTCACAGAACTGTTGGATCCACAAAAATGCTAAGACACCGTTCAATATCGGACTTGTATTCAATGTGGGACTTGTACAATGGGCAGGTGTTTCGCCTTACCTGAATTACCTCTTCTGAACGCTCAAGACCGATATAATATAGACCTTCTCTTCCGTTTCTCTGGGGTTTGAGGGATGGGTGTGTTTTGCAGCCATAATCACACTTAAAACACGACAGGGCATCACAACCATTATCCATCATGTACTTAAGCATTGGCATGTATTCTGTGCAGAAAATCAAAGCAGCCGGAAAGGTTGTGGGGTGTGTTGGGAGAGTGGCGTTAACGTTAGCGCCGTGCTCCACCAGCAACTTGACCATCTGGAAGCAGCACTTCCTCACAGCCACCAGCAGGGGGTTGAAGATGTCCAGGTTTGGGTTTGCACCAGCCTCCAGGAGCATAGAAGCTGCCTCGATGTTACTGTTGACCACGGCACAGTACAGGGCGGTGCTTCTCCTGTCCTCATACATCGTTGACCAATCATCTGACAGGATGAAGTTGACATCCATGCCAGCGTTGATTAGGGTCTCTAGGACATCGTCTCTGTTGCGCTCTGCTGCTAGATGGAGAGGACTGATACCACAGTGTCTTATTTTCGCCTTGCTAGTCTTCGGCATCAAAATGTTAACAATCCTGAGAAAGCAAGTGAGATTAACACATTTCATTTGCTGACCAAAAAGGATCCAAATGCACTTTGATGACATGTTAGTCATTTCATGGAAACATTAACCCAACTGCACTGACCCATCATGTCCATTCTTAGCAGCAATATGAATAGGAAGCAATCCAGCTTTGTTAGATTTGTTAGCATCAGCCCTCCGTGACAGGAGAATCTCCACAACTTCGTAATGACCGTTTTTACTGGCTTCAAACAGGGCTGAGGCGCCATCGTTAGCCTGGGTGTTGACATCCGCCCCTAGGGAAATTGGCAACAAATTAGGCCGTGACTTTCTGCCTCCATTTTAATCACATCAAATGATCGTGACCTATTACGCGTTTACGTATTTTTCTAGTATGTGGGTTTTCTTATTGGTACACACCTTTCATAATTAGGAAGTTTAGCACTTCTGGTGTGCCACACTGGGCTGCGGTGAACAGAGGGTCGATGCCGTAAATGTTTTTAGCCATCATCTTTGCCCCTGACTGCAGTAGCAATTTGCAGACTTGCAGGTTTTTGTTGATCACGGCTTCATGTAGTGGGCTTGCACTTTGCGCATTGGACTTGTTCACTGTTGCTCCAAACCTTAACAAAAGTCCAACAGCTTCTTCAAACCCTCTTTCACAAGCTGTGAAAATAACCAGTCTGTTGGTACGACAGCTAAACAATAAATACTCACTACAGTTGTTTATACTCAGAAAATGTATCAATGCTAATGTTTTATTAAGACATATTTGCCTCTGTACAGCGGGGTTTCCCACTCGTTGTTTGCAAGGTTTGGATCTGCACCATTCTCCAAGAGGTACTGCGCACAGGCTAAGTGTTTGCGGCCCACAGCCAGAAGAAGAGGAGTCTGGTTCCTAAGAGTACGACTGTTGATGGTCTCTGGTTTGGCTGCATGTCACAGAACATGAATCAGATGGTCACAGTTGGACCTCGCAGTAGATGATTGTAAAGGTAATCTGTGGTTGGTTCCTTACCTTCAAATAATACCTTTAAACACCCGACATGGCCATAGTAAGCACACTCATGCAGGGGGATCCAGCCTTCTTTATTAGCTTCAGTGAGTTTTTTAGAGTTTTTATGTACTATCTTTCTCAAAGCTTTGGCATCCCCATTCCAGATAGCTGAGATTAGAGGATCTAAATTCCTGAAAGACAAATTAACAACTGAAAAAAAAACTAGCACAATTTCTCAAAAGCCACAAAGCAAAAAGAATGTTAATTTAAAGTAATATCCTTGATGCCAAACGTGAAAGACGTATACGATGGCCCTTTTCAGTACAAATTCAAGATGTTTTTGAGAGCCTTGTCTGCTAGTGTGGTGAAACCTCACTTGATGGGCTCCACAGTAACACGCAGATGTCCGTTTTGTCTCGTCCAAGCAATCACTTTGTTCTTGTCCTTGCTGAAGTAATGGCTATGAACGTTTCTGTCAATTTTTTTGCATTCTGCTTCACTGTAAGGTGGATGATTAAATTAAACATGAAACATTAATAGATTGTTTCATGAAATATAAACATGCACGAATATCTGGAGTTAAAGAAAATTCAGTGTCGTGTGACGCCGCATGGCTTCTTGTGTGGAACATGACCTGGGGGGATTTGCAGAAAGGTTGACCGGTGGGTTGGCAGGGGGGTCTGCGGGGGGGTCTGCGGGGGGAAGGAGATCCTGTGGCCGCTGGACGCTGGGGTACTGAGCAGGCGGGGGCTGCGTGTGGGAGCGGGTATACCGATTCTGCCACGTTGTTGGCTTGGCCTCGGCCAGGCTTAACTCTATAGCCACTTGCAGGAGCTCCTCCTCAGACATGTTCGAGAAAGCACTGTAATCGCTTGTGTCCACAGCCGCTGCGTACAGGCCAGGCACTGAGACCTTGGCTGCTGCCATATTGCACCTGGGGAAGGAGAGTGACTGACTGACGTGGTTCCCTAGACCGCATGTTCATGCACTGTGCTAGATGACCCAGCTCAGAAGACAAAAGTTTTTTTAAAAACCGGTAAATGCCTAAGCTGGTGCACATAATAGGATTGTAACAGTAACTTAACCAATGTCATGGACATCATCACACAGTGCATAGGTAACAAAATAACAACATTATACCTAGCATGCATACTGTAAGACTTAAAGCTTATACTGTACATCTATCTAAATCCTAATCCTAAGCAGAATATGAGAGAGGGAGTAAAAACTGCAGGCAGTGTAGTTCACAAGGTCTCCAGAGAAACAGGCAATTTCAGACAGTGGTCATTCATTAGTTGTACATGCAAAATGTTTCTTATAGACCTTGAGAAGTTCTATGAATTGATATTGAGAAGCTCTTTGAATTGTTAGTTTTAGAAGGAACACTATAATTAACATACTGTAGTGTTATAAGGAACACTGTAGTTCAAATACACTGCAGTTTTATATGGAACACTGTAGTTAACATACACTGTAGTTAACATACACTGCAGTTTTATAAGGAACACTGTAGTTAACATACACTGCAGTTTTATATGGAACACTGTAGTTAACATACACTGCAGTTTTATAAGGAACACTGTAGTTAACATACACTGCAGTTTTAGAAGGAATACTGTAGTTAACGTGCACTGCAGTTTTAGAAGGAACACTGTAGTTAACGTACACTGCAGTTATAGAAGGAACACTGTAGTTAACATACACTGCAGTTTTAGAAGGAACACTGTAGTTAACATACACTGCAGTTTTATAAGGAACACTGTAGTTAACATACACTGCAGTTTTAGAAGGAATACTGTAGTTAACGTACACTGCAGTTTTAGAAGGAACACTGTAGTTAACGTACACTGCAGTTTTAGAAGGAACACTAGTTAACGTACACTGCAGTTATAGAAGGAACACTGTAGTTAACATACACTGCAGTTATAGAAGGAACACTGTAGTTAACATACACTGCAGTTTTAGAAGGAACACTGTAGTTAACATACACTGCAGTTTTAGAAGGAACACTAGTTAACGTACACTGCAGTTTTAGAAGGAACACTGTAGTTAACGTACACTGCAGTTTTAGAAGGAACACTGTAGTTAACATACACTGCAGTTTTAGAAGGAACACTGTAGTTAACATACACCGCAGTTACAGTTTTAGAAGGAACACTGTAGTTAAAGTGTGATGTGATGCACAACAGACAATGCAGTCAGAGGATGTTTTCATATCTGACATGCAGGCATGTCGCATCACAAAAACTAAACGTCACTCTCAGTCTGATTTGGAGACGTGAAGAGTATGACAGTACCATGTTTAAATGCTTCCCAATGAGTTAAAAATTTTACTTTTTTCAGTATGAAATCCACAGGCAGAGTTGCATATTCCTTTACCCTGAATACTAATGCCTTTAATTGCATACCTACCTTACTAAGTAGAGATTTCTAACAAGTTCTGCTCACGTTGAAGCCTTCACCTTGACTGCACTATAGTGCTTTGGAACAATTCTTTAAGAGCTGTGGTAAGAGACGTTTTAAGTTCATGCAGTAAACAAACTTGTGATCTCACAGATATAATTTCTTGGCTCGCATGATTAAAACATGTCTGGCCTACATATCAGAGGCATGACTAGCAAGATGAGGAAAATTAACCCTGCAGGGGAAATAACAGAGAATCTGGCAGTGTTTATCAGGAATAACCAAAAAGCACAAGTGGAGTTCTTAAAGCACAAGTGTTGATGTTGATGTTTTTGGAAAGTGGTTCACTGCTTTGCACTTTGAAGTGTAAATACTTGAAGACAGATTTAAAATGTGTATTTGACAGGAGTATTAGTGCTTGAAAAGCCTTTCTGACAAATCCAGTTCTAGCTACGATGCAGCATCTTAAGCAGATAGATATTTTTCAAAAGGAAGACAAATATACTATGAGAATTATGCCAGATACCATCACTGTCACGTCTAACCCCACCACCACCTCTCAGTCATGTCTCTGTTGTTATGCCAGTGTTTCCACACCCCCCCTCGCTTGTCCCCTCCTAGTGATTTGTAACCCTACCCCTTGTTATTGTCCTCATGTGTTCCTCGTTTAGTTTCTTGTTAGTGTCTTAGTGTTAGAGCCCTGTGTTTTCATTGTTTCTTTCCTGATCTATGTTTCCTGTACAGTCGATTGGTTTCGTGTTTGTGCTAGAACAAAAGCAGTTTGTACGGTTTGTTTTCGTTTAAGCTGTGTCTTGAATTTTGGTTGTGTTTCTATGTCGGACTCTCTCGCGGACGTGACCCTGGCTTGCCTTTACGACCCTGGTTACGGATCTCTCTATCTCTACTTCCCGTTCACCCGATGCATAGTGCGTTACAGCTACTATAAGTCAATATTGTCATATAGGAAGGATTTTATTAAACATGAAAACATATAATAAATAAATATAATTATTTTCTATTTTGTCTAAAAAATTACCTAATTTTATTCTAGGTGTTTTTAGCACACAATTCTTATTTTTAGAGTTATTGTTGTGAATTTAGGTCTTACACTGTGATGTCTGGTAACTATACAACATTGCATGCAGCTGTCTTGGACTTTCACATACTTGCCAAAATTTGCAGGGATGGTGAACTGAATGTCTGTAACTGAATCCCTATTGGCTGCCCCTGTGAACCGGTCATGTGAAGGTCGTGGTTCAAACCAGGCCAGGTTTAGACCAATGGAAACAGGAGGAGTTCACCTGATCAGGCTGAGATGGCTGCATCTCCTGTAAGATGCGATACACATCTTGCTGTCGTGTCCTTATAGCCGTAGCACCCAACTTAATTGTGCTTGCTTCTATTCTCATTTTGCCCCTGTTCCTGCTTACCCTGGGGGGGGGGGGGGGGGGGGGGGGTCTCTTACAGACATAATTACAATATACAGGCACCAAAATAATAGGTAGGGTTCTTCTTTTATACACAACAACAGCAACAACAATGATAAAACATTAGATAATATGTTATATACAGTAGCACCAAAATGCTTACAAAGTCACAGAAAAAAACAAAGACAGAACCAGCAATAATGGACACAACACAGTATGGATCAGAGACTAGAACACAGAGATAAATAATAATCATATAAGTGACTTGAGAAGAGAGACATACACAGAAATTAGGGACAGATTAGGTCTGGGGCAGGTTGTGGTGCAGGATTACAGAGAGGGAGAGCAAGATAAATCAGACAGTATAAATCAATCAATGTGCATCAATCCACATCCTTATCCAAAACAAAAAGTTCATTACAGCATTCAAATGGAATTGTTGTGCACAAATATGCTAGCATAGATTTCAAACTAATCTTTCTTTGTCACTTTCTACATTATTATTGATTACATCCCTGTTAATTAAAACAATAATACTATAATATTAGTCAGGTAATGTAATTCATGTTATATCAAAAATAATACACCCGTGAATGATGTTGTACTGAAAGGGTTAAATCTGATAACCTTTGTGATAAACATTTTTATTTACATATAAGGACAGCTGTTCTAAAGCAATTGTGCCTTAAGTATTGCATTATTTACACTATCCATGTTAATGGTAAAAATAAAATGGATTTCTGATCTTCTGATTAAAGCTTAAAAAACATGTTCCTGCTCATGGTTCAGGTATTTGATTAGCCGTCCTGGAAGGTCCAGTGTGCTGACAGACTTTAGTCGGTCTCTTCCTAGTAGCTGGCGAATCTTTACTCTGCAGAGCTGCATTAGACTTTGGGGTAGCACTGTAGACAGTAGGAAGTGTTAATAACTGCAGTGCTGATAATATAGTGTGGGTTTCGGGTTAGAGGGCGAGGCGTTTTTGTGCATGCAAATATAGCTTGAACATACTTACTTGACTTCTCCCTTATATATGCCCATTCCTCATAACTTTCCAGGTATTCACTGAGTCTCGAACAGAGTGTCACTTGACCCACATAATCCAGCAGTAAATCTATGGTGTGTCCTGCCCAGCGATACACTGAGGGATGGGAGATCATCTCACAGAACTGTCGGTGTATAAGACAAATCCACAAGGGATCAACAAATCAAATAAGCAATAAAATGCTTGACCGCAATTTATTTAATAATCTCCTCAGGAGCCACAATCTTTCCCACCTGCAAGGAGGAGTTTGTCGCCATCTCGGGGCTGTGCTGCGACCGACGACAACCGCGCGTGGTGTGATCGTCGAGATGCGGCTCTGATCCGTATTCGCACCAAAAGCACGCGCTGGCGTCGGCGCCGTAGCGCATCAGGTACTTCAGCATCTCCGGGTTGCCCACGCTTAACATGATGCAAGCCGGGAAGGTGGTGGGGTGCGTGGGGACGGAGGCGTTGACGTCGGCTCCGTGCTCCATGAGCAAGGCGGCCATCTTCACGTCCCCCTGTCTCACGGCCAGCAGCAGAGGGTTGAAAGGGTCCAAGTTGGGGTTAGCGCCAGCCAACAAGAGCATGGATGTGCCCTCTACGTTGCCGTTTGCAACGGCGAAGTAGAGAGCGGTGGTACGGCGGTCCTCGTACATACAGGAGCGCTCGGGTGACAGCGGGGCGTCCACGTCAAAGCCGGCCCAGATCAGGAGCTCCAGGGCCTCGTCTTCGTCATTCTCGGCCGCCAGGTGGAGGGGGCTGATGCCACTGCTCCAGATTTCGGTCCTGCTGGTGACCGTGATCAGCATGGACATTATCCTGTGTGAGAATGAGGACAAGAGGAAAGATGATGTAAAGAAGGGTTAGCACCTTAGTCCAACTCCAGCACCGGAGGGCTACCGTCCAGCAGAGGGAGCCGATTTTCTTGCCCAGTCACTCTTACTAAACCTGGCCATGAAATATGGCTTTGAATCAGACGGGTCTGAAAGGGGAAAATCGCCAAAGCGTGCTGAGCAGTATCTCTCCAGAATCAGACTTCTTTAGAGGTGCCAGAATCAGGCACCTCTAAATAAAATAGACAGAGACAAAGTCGATGTCTTTTATTTTGAGCACAGCAGATTAGAGCCAAAGTGATTAGTCACTGGTCTTTGTGTGTGTGCGTTGTCTACCCATCATGTCCGTGCTTCGCAGCAATGTGAAGAGGTAAAAGCCCGTTCTTCCCAGGTCTGTTTGCATCAGCACCGCAAGACAGAAGAACCTCTACAATCTCACTGTGGCCATTCTTGGAGGCCTCATACAAAGCTGTGGCTCCATCTGTTGCTTCACTGTTAATGTCAGCACCTTTTTAAACACACACACACACACACACACACACACACACACCCCACTGTGTACAAATGCACAAATATACCTGAAACGTTTACTGTTGCTCAATAATAAAAAAAAAGTGCCAAACCATTTTTCACCAGGAGCTGAAGGGCCTCAACGCATCCATACTGGGCTGCCAGGAAGAGTGGACGGACTGCGTAGATGTTGGAGGAGCTCACGTTGGCACCGTGTGCAACTAGAACCTCACAAATTTCCAGATTGTTCTGCATCACTGACTCATGAAGAGCAGTCCACCCATCCAAGCACTTCTGATTGACATCCGCGCCATTCCTCAATAGGAGCTGTACCATCTGAGCACTGTTTGTTGCACAAGCTGGGTGGTTGAAACAAACATATTCATTCACTGAACTTCAAACCCTACGTGCACTGTAACAGGTTCGAACATTCCATCAAACACATGGAAGTTACCTTCATAGAGAGGTGTCTCATTGGCCTTGGTGGGGATTTTGGGATCTGCATCTTTCTCCAAAAGATATTTCACACAACCTAAGTGTCCCCTAGATACGGCCAGAATAAGAGGCGTCTGGTTTTTTTGGGTCCGGGTGTTGATCATACCTGGAGCAGCTGAAAAGATAGAGAGATATACTGTCACTTGTCACGGTACTGCCCCTGACCCCTCCTTGGGCGTGTCTGTGTGTGTGTGTGTCTGTGTTTATTGGGGTGTGTGTATGTGTGTGTGTGTGTGTGTGTGTGTGTGTGGCCTGCTCTTGCCTTGACTTCCCGATTCCTCGCCTCGGCGTCACAGACGTTACATCTCTAGTCTACAGAAGTTTGTTAGGCTAGTGGAGCCTTTTCTTGGGTTAATTTGGTTATATTTTCCATTTCAGTTTGAGTTTTGTGAGAATGTCTGGATATAATGTGTTTTCAATTAACAACTGAGTGAACAAATTCTTTTTGGTGTTGACCAACCATGAGTAAGACCTGACCTGCTGGAAATCCTGACTTTGTAGCATTTTGCAGTTATTTGATTCAGTGCAAGAAAATAGCTGACCTGAGGCCCCCAGTCTCACCGTCGATATTTACTATTTAACCTTTTTAGATAAAAGTTGCCACTTGCCGGAAAGCAATAACTTTAAGCAGTTGGTCTGGCCATAGTAGGCGGCCTCATGCACCGGAGTCCAGCCGTGCTTGTTGGCCCTCATGAGGCCGATGGGTGTTTCTGCAGAGGCAACGATGTCCCTCATTTTCTGTGCATCACCATTCCGTATTGTTGTGAGCAGTTCTTCCTCGTCCCCGTACCTGAGAGGTCTCACACCAGGCACAAACCGATCAATCACATTTCTGAAAGTAAGATCACTTAATCTTCATTTAAAAGTGACAAAAATGTACAGACATGGAAATGATAGGCAAAAAAATAATTCTTAAATAATTCTTTAAGAATTTGTTTAGGAAACAAACAGCTTCTCAGTGTTATAGTTTTTCAATGACCTTCATTGTTGGTTGCTTGCTTCCTTATTTTCTTTCTTGCTGGTACTTTCTTGCAAATATATACTTTGTTGGCGAACATAAAGACATACAGCTAAAAAAATCAGTGTTGTGGTTTAGCCTTCATTTTACGGTTCACCCAGGCTTAACCTGTCAAGCCCATAAATAGGCTGACCAAACGTCCATATTTCGCGGGACATGTCCGTATTTCACATCCTGTCCTGGGGGTCCCGGTTTTTTTTTTTTTTTAAGCGAGGAAATTACTTTCATTGGACCATTAAAATTTAAATGTACAGGCGTAATCCCTGAGCCGTGTCAGTGAGGGCACTGAGGACACTGCAGGGGTGATAGTGGGAAAAATTCCTGAGCCTGAACTTTTTCTGAGCGGGGGGGGGGGGGGGGGGGTGGAGTGTTAGTGTACCATATTTAGAATATTTAATAATTAATCTTTAAATTAATTAATAAATAAGTCAGGTATTCATTATAGTGAAATAAAAACTAATTTCTATTAATATTCTGAGAAAATGCTGTAACCTAAAGATTTATATTAGACACAATATGTTAAAAACAGGCATGATTAATTATTTATTCATTACTGTTAGTAAATTATAGGATACCAGACAACTCAAAGAAATTATGCAAATAAAGTTTAAAAGAATTACAAGTATTATGATTATAGTTAGTTTATATATATAAAATTTAATAAATTTAATAAATATTTTGTGTTGGTTTATTAGGACATACATTTTGTGCTTTCGTTCATGTATTACACCTTACGCCGTAAGGCGGCCAGGATGAACCAGATCATCTGACCACCTGTACCGGCTCAAAAAAAAGCACTCTTATATTTCTGATAAAAATGTTACTTAATCAGAATAAAGATAAAATACTGAATTTATCTTGTAGCTACCTCTGAAGCTCTTCCGATGTCTGAAATACAGGCGGTCCCCGGGTTACGACGTTGATCCGTCGTAAATCGATTTTCGGTGTAAATCGGAACATACGTACATACTGTACGTAAATAAGGTACTATACGCAGTTATCCTATCCTAAAGCTAGGCTTTTGGCCAATACCTTTATCCATAGCTGCGTTTAACTAATCCTGACGCCGCGCACACCAAACACCAAGTTCCGTTTACGACGCAGAACCACTTAGGTCCAAACGAGGCTTTATACAGTAAATGGGAGATGTGTAGTAACCACGAAAAATCGTAACTTGGGAACCTCGTAAGGATCATAAGGATCATATTTCGGCCTCAAAACAGATAGCATGCGCGCGCGTGTGGTTTATCATTATGATTTGACGGATTTTTCCCCCCCTCAAATTTTTTTTTTCTCGCGGACAGGTACGCCGGAATTCCGGCGTGGCGCCTGAAAACTATCAGGCCTGACACTGTCCTTAATCAGAATGTAGACAGCGTGACTGTCAGTACCCCCCCCCCCCCCCTCCAAGGTGTCCTGGTTTTCCCAAATGAAAATATGGTCACCCTACCCATAAACATTTCTCATGGCAGATCAGAACAGGTGCCTGAGTTTGAGTTTAGTGTCAAATGAGTATCGCCTCACGGTAACTGAAAACTCAACCCGTTGACCCAGTATCTGTGCTGGTTTAAGTTGACTCTGTTTGTGTATCCAGAGTTTGCAACATTGCATATTATAATTCCCACACATAACCACTCACTAAATAGATTAAATGAAATAATGACGTTGTAAATGTTGATATTACAGTGATGGTTTCACTAATAGAATTTAAATGTTAAAAGCTAAGTGCTTTATTTCTTTTAGTACTACTTGTTAGCATACAAATACAAACTGGCAAAAAGCTATGGTGCCTGCAAGAAAACAGTAGCTATAAGGAACCTGCTTAAATAGTCTCACTGTAACTTGCCATAGTTTAAACAATTACATGGTAGTAAGTGTGCATTCTAGGAAGGACATGACCCTGCCCTCCACACGTGTGTAGTTGCAGCTCTCACCTCTGGAGGGCGCCAGCAGCTGGGGTGGTGGAGGGGGAGGACGAGCCCCGAGGGGCGGGTGTGTGCCAGGAGGAGATTGAGGGTGAGGCTGGGAAATCCACTGGACCGCAGGATGCCTCCGCGCTCCCCGGGTTCAACTCCGCCCGGTGCATCAGCAGTTGTTCTGAACCTCTGCAGTGCAGACTGTACTCAGCACTCATGGTCCTGCAGCTACGGTTCGGCACACAACCTGTCCCCCAAGATGGTCTTCCTAAATACACTGTTTTTAGAAGAGTTGACAGTTGGTATTGGAAAAGCTACAGAGTTACTTGGATCACTGCTAATACAATAAAGCAATCCAGATAAATTGTGATGGAAAAAAAACTTGTTTAAATGGTTTGAAAATGGTATATGTTGATCCTATACATAGTCTATGATTGATACTTATTCTGTATCATACAGTGGATGTACATAAGTAGAGCATGTCAAAGGTTTTATTATTCCTTATAAATAATGAATTGATTCACTTTACCATTGTCATCTGGGATATTACGGGTGTTACAAGAGATACCTACATACCACACAATATTTCTCTTAAACATTTAACCCTTTCAACTAAATAAATTAATAACATGATAATAAAATTAATAATTAATAACAATCATAGGAATGTTGTTGATAATACAGATAATGTAAGATGTATAGTTTTTTGGAAAGTCCCCCCACTGGTCATTTTTCATCCATGCATTTCAAAAAACTATGCCTGGGTTTTGTGATTACGAACACAACAAAGAATAACAGGGCAGTAACAGGGAAAGCATCCTACCTTTTCAAATGGTGTTTTTCAAATGAAATAGTGTGTCTCTCTGTGTGTCAGTCGTGGCTCAGGGCTTTAGCTCTGATGTTCCTCTGCAACAGGAACCTGCACAGATGTTTGTGGAATACTTAGCTGGGGTTCCAGTGACACTCAGAACGATCCCACTTCTGAGAAACTGAACTGGTGAATAGAGCGGTCCACTTGCAAAGCTATGACGTTCTCAAGTTATTCACACTCCTGACACCAACTTTTAATCAGGATTTAAAAACACATGCACAAATGTGCACAAAGGCACATTAATTGATGGACAAAGAATATTTCATTTTTATTTGCACTAATTTATTCTCATTTAAAGTTACAAGAATGAATTTTATGGTAAAATCAGATAAAAATTCTGTTTGTTAGCTCTGCTTGGCCACAGAGGACCAATAAGCAAAGCATGGTGTATATTTACATAACGTGCCATCTGGAGAAGGGGAGGAGTTTCCTAAAGGCTTTTAATAAACATGGTGCCCTTAGACGTGTCAGAGTGATTTCTTTAATGCCACTCACTAATGTTTACATGTCTGAATGATGAACCTAGTTCACATTTCACTCACGTTCAAATGAAACCAATGAAAGCACGATGTGTCTAATATATATCCAAATGTCCAGGTGACACCTACCCAAATATTCATGTGGTTAACCAGTGACATATGTGGACAGTAGGTGGCATAATTACACAATATAAGTAGAAGGCCTTCACCAAGCTTGAATTTACCTGAAGTGCATTTGAAACCTAAGATACGTAGGTATCCTTCTTACAGTAGGCTATAGCGTTGTACAGACAGTTCAATTGCCTTCAGTCTCCTATCTACAAGTGTAAAGTACATCCCATCTTAGAAACATTATAAGTTTAACGTTTAAATAGATTAAGGGTTTAGGTATTTATTCACTGTATTATATGCTTATTGCACGTTTATTGATTTAAGTTCAACACATAAGATCCAGTTTTAGATAATGTCAAAGATAACAAGGTATTGTTATTTTCTTGAACAACACAGATCTGTAAGTCACGGGTCCTCTGCTGAAGTGATGACGAACTTCAGGCGATCACACTGACGCGCTGACCGCTCGGAACTATGGAACGCCATTTGGCTCAAAACGTCTAGAATGACGTCCGTGTTAACACGTCAAATTTGGACGTCTTAAGACGTACAAAAATGCCGTGTTAAGACGTCACTTTTTGACGTCTTAAGACGTTTTAACGTCTTAACACGACGTTTAAAATTGGGTGCTACCACTTCATCAATTGCTGAGGGGAGAAATCCAAACACTGCCAAAAAGCCCCGCCCCCATTGTGAAAGCAGCAAATAGAGCAAAGAGGACACAGAACCACTTCTCTTTAACCCCTTCAGACCCGAATTATGTTCCAGTAATGAAAAAATATATATACAAATGCAATTTTCTGTCTGTAATGAACTCCAAAACAAGACTCAGTAAAAAAAATTAAATATAATACTTTTATAGTAATTTTTTTTATGTCCACTGCAGTGAATGGTGGGTCTTAACAGTTGTAAAGCAATGCTATACAATATGTATAATTTTATGGTTTGTTTGTTTTTCCCTTTTTGAACATAAACCTGATCAATAGACTAAAAATGCTATCCAAGTTTTGGGAACATCTCTTATTATGAAAAAGTAATATATATAACAAGGAGAAATTAGTTGAAATTATGGATGCATGTACGATTCCCAGTACATTCACAAACCTCAGAACTCCCATTGCAATGTGCAAGCCTACAAGGGCTTCTATTTCATGCACTGATGCACTGCCATCTTCAGAAGTTTTCTGATGACTCTGCAATAGTTGGTTGTATCAGCAGGGGTGAAGAGGATGAGTACAGGACAACGGTGAAGGACTTTGTCACATGGTGTGGGCTGAACCATCTACAGCTCAATGTGATAAAGACAAAAGAACTAGTGGTGGATCTAAGGAGGAACAAGGCACCAGTGACCCCTGTGTCCATCAATGGGGTCAGTGTAGACACTGTTGAGGAATATAAATATCTAGGGGTCCACATCGATAATAAACTGGACTGGGCTAAGAACACTGACGCCCTTTACAAAAAGGGACAAAGTCGTCTCTACTTTTTGAGGCGCCTGAGGTCCTTTAACATCTGTCAGGTCACGCTAAAAGTCTTTTATGAGTCTGTGGTGGCGAGTGCTATCCTCTATGCCGTCACATGCTGGGGTAGCAGACTGAGGAGGGAGGACGCCAACAGATTCAATAAATTAATACGCAGGGCCGGTGATGTAGTGGGTGTGGAGCTGGACTCTTTGGATGCAGTCTCTGATAGAAGGACGCTGTCTAGACTGCATGCCATTATGGACAATGTCTCCCATCCACTACACAATCTAGTGATGAGACATAGGAGCACATTCACCGCTCGTCTCATCACACCAAAATGTACCACAGAGCATCACAGGAGGTCATTCCTACCTGTGGCCATGAAGCTCTATAACTCCTCCCTCAATACATGACACAATACAGGACACTACTGTTTATTTTCAGTTTATTTTTATTTTATTGTTAATTTTATTTTATTTTATTACATATTATGTGCAATACCTACTTATTTTACATTTTATTTTAAATTCAATATTAGGATGTTTATTCTTTATTATTTTGTACATATTTTTATATTTTATAGAGGTGTTTTATTAAAATAATATGCAAATGGTTGCACTGTAACAAAAGCAATTTCCCCCTGGGATTAATAAAGTATTCTGATTCTGATTCTGATGCATGTTTGTAGCTCCTCACAGCAGTTTTTTCAGCATAGACATTTGTCATGGTGGTCATCAGCTCAAACATCTCTTGTGGAACGTATCATTTGAAGTAAGCATATGGAGTTAATGGTTCAGTGATGTTTGTGATAGGATCTTCCCAAGTAGACGCCACTGGACGTTTGTTCTTTGTCAGGCTAGCATAAGGATCACCTTCACAATATAAAACAATCTCTTCCTAATTTTCCTGCCCTGATCCTTCCTCATCATGTAGTATCTCAAGAACAACGTCTTGTCCTATCACTGGTACTTCCTCATCTCCTGGAATAAATAATAAAAGTAGCTATATGTTCATACATTGTTTTATGGACAACAATGGGAGTGTTAGAGTACCAGTATTTAACAGATAGCTACACTTATCTACTCTTGAGAGACATGCACTCTACATCTTCACCATCATTACTATCCAAACTTTCAATTTCTGATATATTTCTGCTGTCAAATAACTGAAATATTAATGAATTTTTTTAATGGTTCTGATATTCCAAAATTTGTTTTATTTCTTTTGAAGTTTATGTATTCAACTGTAGTTTATTTGTTCATTTGTAATAAACATCAAGTGACTGAGACTGCTTGCTTATTCTAAAACTTAGTGTAATGACATTAATTCAAAGTTGTATGTGTGTATGACCTCACTGTCTCAACCAATATTTTTACATTAGCTTCCTATAGCCATATACAAAGAATTAACATGACAATCATAGATTTAATATCAATTTGTTCTGTCTCACTACCCTGGTATCGTGAAATAACTTACACCATTAACAGTTTAGAACATATTTGGTAAAAGTTATACTTCATCAAGATGTGAGCTAGTAGCAGTTTAATCACAACCATGGGTATTGTCTTCTGTTTAGCAAGAATCGTTGGTTTCTTCAAGAAACAGGAGTGGGGATTTCCAAGAATGAAGTTTATTTGTATGTGCTATTTATTCCAAAGTAATCTGACAGTCTACCAACACATAGGTTACATACAGAAAAAACCACACCCCTTGAGGTGTTAAAGAATTTACATACATACATTGTCGGGGGAGAATCCCATATGGCAGACTGTAAGACAGCCCCAGCCGGGTGGTTGTTACGTCAAAGGAGCGCAACAAGGTCAAGGGGCTTTTTATTGTCATTACATCTGAGCACAGGTACAGAGTGTGATGAAATTTTGTTCCTCCGGAACCATGGTGCAACACAAATCGACAGTACAACAGACAACAAAGTGCGGCAGGGTAACAAAACAATGTGCAAAATGTGCAATCTCACAGCAAGACATTACAATAAATACAACAGGCCAGAGACAATTGAGACATGGTGTAAAGTGCTGGTGCAGTGCAATGTGGTATGAGATAAGTGATGTACAGTGTCATATGGAACATACATGAACACAGTGGTTCTGAGGTAGTTATTAGGTCCTGTGGGAGAGCAGCAAATATTTCTGGTGGGGGGTTTCAGTGCGTGTGTGGGGACAGATCAGTGTTGGTGTGTGTCAGTTCCGTGTATGGGAGTTGAGGAGCCTGATTGCCTGGTGAACGAAGCTATTACAGAGTCTGGAGGTGGAGGCTTGGATACTCCTGTATATTTTGCCGGATGGCATCAGAGTGAAGAGACCGTGTGATGGGTGGGTTGGGTCTTCCACAATGCTGGTGGCTTTGCGGATGCAGCGTGTGGTATAGATGTCACTGATCGAGGGGAGAGGGACACCAATGATAGATGCAATCAAGATTAACACAATAGGTAAATAGAACAAAGAGGTCTCGCGGGAGATCAGTATAACTGGCATATGTATCATATTTAAGAGAGGAAGTTAAGTACCTGTTCCCAAACTGTCTCTTGCACTCCCCAAAGGATTTATGTTTTGCCTGAGGTGTCCCAATTGTTCTTCAGTAGGTATAAACTGATTAACAGGGACATCAATTGTTTGAGGCCAGTCAAAGGCAGGCACCCTAGCCCCGTGGCCCTCCACTGCGGCCGCCCCTGCCCCGTGGCCCTCCGCTGCGGCCGCCCCTGCCCCGTGGCCCTCCGCTGCGGCCGCCCCTGCCCCGTGGCCCTCCGCCGCGGCCGCCCCTGCCCCGTGGCCCTCCGCTGCGGCCGCCCCTGCCCTGTGGCCCTCCGCTGCGGCCGCCCCTGCCCCGTGGCCCTCCACTGCCCTCAATCCAACTGTTGCAAACGGGTTCCTGACCATCCCCTGGCACTGTCTGTTCATCTGCATCTGTTCATCTGCAAACACACCTTGAATGCCAGTGTGATGTTGCAAATGTTGTGACAGACAACCTTGCACAAAAATCTGATACGGTGACATGTGTTGAGCAGTTCTTAACTTGTGGTGGTTCCACTGACTAACAAACAACCTGAGATCACTTTGTTTATCTCCCTCGGATAAACCGTGAAGAGCCCAGATGTGTATTTCATTACTGGATTCCAATTTTCATTCATTCTCCAGATATACAAACAACGAATGGTAGACGTTTGTAACACCTCTCCACACATCGCCTCACAGTCTCTCAATGCGCTGGTTATGAGTGCTCCTCCCTCGTAAAGCACTTCCCCTGCTTGAGCCTCGGAAGACATCCATAAAGAGACACATCACATTGTTTTCCCCTCCATGGTCATATCTGCCCCTTGAAGGGACACCATACTGGCTGACCGCTCCAATGAACAGATCCATTACAGTGTCACTTCTGTTGTTGTTCGACGCATGAAGGAACACCACAAGTCTGCTGTAACCATCAATACCTCCATGGATCACAATTCTCCACCTAAAAAATATGGAAAAAGATCAGGGAGTGACAGAAGAAGAAAAAACACATTAAATTAAAAGCTATTCACACAAATAGTTTGAATGTAGCTACAACGAGGACTACGCCTCTATGCTATGGTTGGGCTTTCATAGTGGTGGGGGGGAGGGGGGGGAGAGATCACTGCTGCATTCAAATGAATTCACACTTAATATAATGTCATTATTAGTCCCCCAATATCCCCCACTTATAACTAACAGACATCTTTATATCCAACCAACTTGGGCAAGCATTGTATGTGCAAGAGGTAAACAGTAGTGTTTTTATTCTCCTGTTTTAACATATAACCAAAAATCTTAAATGATAGTTGGGATGATGATTATTTTTGTAATAGTATAAAGATTCCAATCCATTACACCAGACTCTTAAATAACAGTTATTATAAAGAGTACAGCAACCATCTTTTATAGCCTTGAATTGGAGGTTGGGTGACTGCTGCCCCTACTTTTTTAATATTCCATTCTTGCAGTTTGACCTGATTAGGTCCCAAATGAGCCTCCACCTGTTACTATATGGATATAAGTGGTACGCAGTTCAGTAGTTGTTGCTTTTAAAGACTTGACACCTATTGAATTTATGATTCAACAGTTACATTTAGAGCTGTTCCCATCCATTTCTAATACCATCTTGTTCCATTAACCCTGTTCCCATCCATTTCCTAATGTCTTAGGCAAAAACTGCATTTTCTTTGCAACAGATGTACTCTTTGTTCCTTCCTAGACACACAGTCCTGACCTGAACTAATCTAGACACAGACTTTGGACATTTTCCCCATTTACATTTATATTGTTGTCATTCCCTAAGATTATACATGATTGAACTTAACAATACCAACTTCATAATCAAAGAGTTAGCTTTACATTGGCTATTGACACAATTGGTGCAAATAAATCAACTTAAGTAAAACAGTTTCTATTGCTACTTACTTAATGAGTTTATGGTTTCCATCTATATGCCACAGTGAATTTGGTCCTGCCACTCTGTATGTTCTTCTGTGAAGCCTGTGGGACATAGTCCGGAGAGCAGCACCTTTAGGATTAGTCCTGATTACACTTTGACGAACACGTCGTCTCTGGACTAGGACGCCTTCACCAGCAAACCGAGCCCCAACAGCTTCAGGTCCTATTTCGTCATTGGCAGAGACAATCTCCAGCACACGGTTGTCAAGTGCTTCATCTGATAGAGCTGTGTAACGGCCCCGGAAAGATAGATTGTACTGTCTAGAAACACAAAGTGTATAAGAATGCGGATTAGTTTTACGATAAGGGAAAGACATATTTTAATACTGTGCTACAGTAGTAAAATACAGTCAATACAGTCAACTGCTTTACAGTGAACAAATCATAAATCAGATACTAAAACAAACAGAACTCATTCACATATTTTAAGTGCAATTCCAAAAATGTGGCTAGTAAATTAGAATTTTCAACTGCTGTGTTATATGAATACAAAAGGACTACACTAATACACGAATCATGTATGTTTTTTTCAAAACTGTGATTTTATGCAAATAATTTAAATCAATCCAAGCTGCACTATACTGTATCTTGAAGTAGTTACTCCACCCCCTTACTTGATATATAAATTTAATGTGTTTCCACTTAGAAATTCCTATTTAAATGTCCAAAATACACAAAAATTTGGATGGAGGGGGCCACCACTTTTAATCACAGATCATGCTCCATCATGCACTCTACTCCAGATAAGAGCTAATTAGCACAGGTTTCTGTTAGCTAATGGATCAGAGCTAAGCAGTGTTCTACTGCGAGCATATTAGCTTCCTTGTGATGCTGCATCAGTGTTAGTTCAAGACAGTGACTGTCTTCACATATATCATGTGTTATTCTACATCCTACTGGTGTGCAATTAGATTTGCAGTTCCAAAATTTTGTGTTCATTATTCAATTTGTAGACAGAACAATTCACAAATGTTTCATATAAGTGCTTAAAAAAAAGACCTATCAACCTTAACCGTCATTTCACTGTGCTTCTTGATACACAGTTAAATTAGAACATCTGCAACTGTTGTGTTACTTGACACACTGATCTCCCCACGTGTCCTGCCCTTCGTGGTACAGTGAAACCAGGAAAAGCTATAGTCCAAGAGAAAGTAGCATAGAATTAATAAAAATAACAGAAAATGGAAAAAACAAATCAACTTCAGATTTGAAATTGAAAAACCAATGAGCCCACGTAAAATGATTTGCTTTGGAATTTCATATGTTGGTTATACAGTTTATACAGAAATATTTTTGCAAACATTCAATTGCAGTTGTTACTGCTAAGGGTGTCACAATCAGTTAATAAGCTTAAATAACCTTTTCACATTACTATACATTTTAACTACATTTTTATCTATGATAAACGTATTTATGAAATCAGCTGGAGAGCATTTGAACACAACACTGTTACAAAGCTAACTAGAACAATGCATTTCCTGAACGAAATACTATAGGGCTTGAAAAGGTGTGCCCGTTATTAAGTTAGTTACTGTTGACAATTCAACCCTAAGCTAAATTAAGGGTTGCAGATGTCTGCTTGGTGTATGTGTGTGTTAGTGTGTGGACTGGGTATGAGATATGTATGTGTGTGTGTGGTGTATATCTCTGTGTGTGTTTGTGGAGTGGGAATGAAAGGTGTGTGTCTTTGTAGTGTTTATGTGTATGTGGAGTGGGTATGAGAGACCGGTCTTTATGTGTGTATGTGGAGTGGGTATGAGAGACCGGTCTTTATGTGTGTATGTGGAGTGGGTATGAGAGACCGGTCTTTATGTGTGTATGTAGAGTGGGTATGAGAGATGTACGTATGTGTGTGTGGTGTATGTGTGTATGTGTAGTGGGTATGGGAGATGTATGTATGTGTGTGTGGTGTGTATGTGCAGTGGGTATGAGAGATGTATGTATGTATGGTGTACATGTGTAGTGGGTATGAGAGATGTATGCATGTGTGTCTGTGTGGTGTATATGGAGTGGCTATGAGAGAGAGATGTAGTGTAATATTATTGGGTTACTGTTTCTTTAAGTTGTGTGTGTGTGAGAAAGAGTGCGCGAGGAGCGAGAATGAGAGAGGAAATTAACTTCTGTTGAGTGAATTCGCTTGTATTAATGTTAAAATAAAAGAGAAGAGTTGTCAACAGTGTGTGCACGTGCGTGTGTGGGGGGAGGGGGAGAGACATTCCTCACACTAACTAATCTCTGTTACTGTGAGTGGAGAAGGCTTGTTTAATGTGATTTGCACACTCCTAACAAACGGTCGTAGTTCGGGACATATTTAACTTATCACTTAACCGAAGAGATTGTATGAGAGAGGACCCCTTGGTGATGATTTTGGTGTAATTGTTTGACCCCAAAATGACAATTCGGATTTTGAGAAATTAACATGGGAGCTAATGGAGCAGTTTTCTGTGCCTAGTGCCAAACAAATGCTCATAACTCTAAAACGAATCGATCAAATGATTAGATATCCTGGCGTGCCATAAAGGACAAGTTTCTCTCCCATTTAAAATTTAAATGGAGCTTCTAGGTGAAGGTGTAAGGATTGTACAGCAGTTTATCCAGGAGAGTTTTGATAATTTTTCATGCCTGCACACCCTCTAGTCACACGGTAACTCGCAGTTGTAATTTGAAACCTCCATTCATTTCAATGGGGGGCTTAAACATTTTAAAACTTAAATTCATTCAAATCTATACATCCTATCGACTCAAAAATTACATAGCGGCTGTTTTATTTGACAAGCAAACTTACCATGTTGTTGTTGATTGCTAGCTTCCTGAATTAATTCACTGATGAGTCCAAGCATTATCAGCCACTTCGGCTTCAACCAGTCGGCCACTTGCCCAGCGAATGCTCGAGGCCATAGTCTCCAATCGGTTTCAGTCACATAAAACGTGATATAAATTCACTGTCGTAACATGACCCGTGTTCTCTACTTTCTACTACAAATATGTTGATGAACTCGGTTCAGAATGAAATACAATTCACTTTAAAATATCACGAAGCCACAACTACATTTATGTGAAGAGACCAGAGTATATCAAATAACTTTTGTACACTGTACTAATTGATAGCATACCTAGTTATAACAGGTTGTACATTATCAAGTTGCTGATCATCCGACGATAAAACTCGTGTACATTCTAAAAATGTTCTACGGCAGTCGTTCAAAAAATTCCTGGAAGCCATCGCGTTCTCTACTCGACCAAATTACCTGCGCAAATAAACCCACATGGACTATTCCAAACACACCTTCACCGCCTCATCTAAGTCACGTGATAGATACGTAGCCCCAGAACCAGCCCACGTAAGGCCCATGTGACCACAACGTAAAGCCCATGTAACCACAACGTAGAGGCCATGTCACCGCAACGTAGAGCCCATGTGACTAAAACGTAAGCCCTACGTCAACAAGGGGTGGGTATATTGGCGGCCACCAATAGTATGGAAGTCTAAACATCTAAACGTCTTAAGACGGCAAAAGTTACGTGTTAACACGGCACATTTTGTCGTGTTAAGACGTTAAAACGTCTTAAGACGTCAAAAAGTAACGTCTTAACACGGCATTTTTGTACGTCTTAAGACGTCCAAATTTGACGTGTTAACACGGACGTCATTCTAGACGTTTTGAGCCAAATGGCGTTCCATACGGAACCGCCGCGCCACGCGGTATCCATGGCAACCGCTTCAGTTGGCGCAGTGCGTTTGCGTGGTGCGAGGCTGAGTGGAGCGGCTCGTCCTGCCAGCGGTACCGGTGACGCCGGCCGGTCCTCGTTAGACAGCGAAGACGTTCGTGTCAGAAAATCGCGTCCACTGTCTGGATATTAGGTTCGGCGTGTAGACGGTTCGCCCGTGGTTCGACAGCGCAATGTTCACCTTCCTGGTTACTTAGCTGGATACCTGGCTAGGTTAGGTAACGCTAGCGTGCTAGCGAGAAAACCCACTTCTCTTAGCAGTTAGCTGCTTAGCTAGGGTAGCTAACGCTAGCGTGCTAGCGAGAAAACCCACTTCTCTTAGCAGTTAGCTGCTTAGCTAGGGTAGCTAACGCTAGCGTGCTAACTAGGGCAGCTAAATTACGCGTTGTAGTCGACTGGGATGTGGTGTGTTGTGTTTGCTCGTCGGTAGGTGAATGAACGACATAATTCTTTTTTGTCAGAAATGTAACGTAGCTCGGCAGCGGTGTTTCACTCGAACAGGTTCTTGTGAGGATAAACTTGTATCTCAGACCGGCTGTCGGTTCGTCTAGCGGTACTGGTGTGAGCGGAGGCGCTGCGCCCGCAGGTGCTCCGCGACGCCCGCTGTAGTCGCTCCAGGGTGTCTGACGGATGCGGCGACGGGGAGCCGCGCCGTGATGCAGCCCGCCATGTCCCTCACCAAGTTCGGCCTCAGTCATTCGCGGGAGTCCCGGCGAGGCGCTGCGGGGTTTGCCGAGACCGGCGCCCGTCCGTGTTTGTGACCGGGTACGACTAGACGCTCCTGAATCAGACTGAACACCTCCACCGCCCCATTAATTAGTTACAGCTATCTGGAGAAGTCTCCCGTAACCCGAAGGAGGGTTTTTCTCTCCTGTCGTGGGAGGCACAGCTCTTCCCACCAAACACACCGCCGTTCACAGTCACACCAAGATGACAGAGCTGTGATACCGCGCACACCATTTCCATTGAGAAGAAACGGGGAGGACAGATGTTCGTCGGCAAAATGACCCTGAGTCAGTCGGGTCTGTTCGGGCAGATAGATGACCTGCAGGACCTCGCCTTCATCGAGAGACCCATCCGCAGGAGCCTGAAGGTACCTTCTCCACTCTTTCACCCTTCGAGTCGTGAGTTTGTGGCGTTATCCGAGATATCTCTGGAGTTGTGTTGTTTATTTGACACCTACACATGTGCTGTTCGCGTTTTAACGGATTTTGTGTTAATCTAAAGGAAAATAAAACTAATCCTTAATTTACAACTTATAGCCTTCTGTGAATTATTAGCTATTGGTAAAAAAGTGGATATTCCCCCCCGGAGGGTTCAGTTTCATCACACTTCTGTGTAGTCTACGCCGATTTATGGTGGGTTGGTCGGTTTTAGAGACTCGTTTGAGACTGGAGAGTTGTCATCCTGAGGCTGGGTAGGTGAGGGGATGCTTGGGTCCACACAGGAGGCTGGACACGGCAGGGGCTCTTGGCTCGGTCGGGGTTGCCCCACACCGCTTTACCGGGGGGACCGCGGTCCGCTGGCCGCATCATGGCGGCATCATGGCGGCGCCTCCTCGCCGCTCCTCCACTGCGGTACCGTCTCACACTCACGGCGTTCCCAGCGTTTTCCATTTTACACGAACAACGCCGTGAGTCCGTTCGTCTGCTCGTGTGTGAGCGGGTTAAGAAACCTCCCAGCACCAGAACCGGTGTGAAGTTACCTCACACCCCCCCCGTGTAGCGGAGTGTTACCGCGTACCGCATGAATTTGGCGTACACGGGGGCGGGTGTTTTCTGTCCCTGTGTTTGTGTGGGGAGGTTCCGAAGAGACGCGTTGGGCTAATGAGAGAAGCCCTGCAGGAACAGACCCCCCCCACACACACACACGGTACCGGCCCACACACGGTACCGGCCCCCTCACTTCTCCTCCCACACACTCGTCGTGCTCCACACGCCTCGCCGCGAGCCCCCTCACACGCCCGCCTCAGGCGTTTTACACGGCAACACACCGTCTGCTTATTTCATATTCCTGTCAGCTGAGAATAATGTCGACGAAATAGCACGACACGTGTTTGTGTAGGTTATTTGATGCATATTTGTCCATTTCTGAAATCTTAAAATTTAATTTTCAGCTTTTTATAGAAAATAAAGTCAGTTTCGGCTGTTTAACTGCTGTTAGGGTTGTGATTTGGTTTATGAGTATGTATGATTTGGGGTGTGTGTGTGTGCGTGCGTGCGTGCGTATGTATGTACGTGCGTATGTGTGTGTGTGCGTGTGTGTGCTACGTGATTTTCCAGACTGCGGAGGAGATTGACAAGTTAACTGTAGATGAAGATCTGAATGACATAGAGCGGGCAGTCTACCTCCTAAGGTAAAGAGAATGGCAAACACAGCAAATGTTATCTCCAAAATATTTATATATGTCTCTAAAGATCATCAAACAATAAAAAAATCATTGTTTTTAATACCTGTTTGCTTGGTAGTTTCTTAGATCTGATAGTCTAATTCAGCTTCCTTCCACTTGATGCTTGTGCTTGCGTGGACGGTTAAAGCCAGCGAGAGCAAAGTTGGAATTAGGGTTCAGCTGAACATCATAGCCACAACCTCCTGCTCAGGAGGTCAGGGCCGGCTCTGTCATCGCCACTGTACACACAACCTATGAATAATGCAACTAGTAACTAGCCTTTCACTGATGTTTCTGGCAAGGCTAACTGTGCTAGTCCGTGGAGCCACTCTAAACCTGTCTTACTGACACTTAGATGCACAGGTACAACAGTGATGGCTAGCTATCTGATGGAGGATTTCAGTGTATTAACATTGTATACCGTGGCTCTGATTACTGGGGAGATTGTGGTATATTTTTTATCAGATTTCTTTAGAAACAGTACTACAGGAGCATCCTCTTGCATACTCACACATTTTTACTGTAGTTACATGTTAACAGGTTCAGTGTAAGAGGAGAAAAACTTTCAGCTCAGAGACTGTTATGTAGAAGGAAAGCACTTTTACTAGTGCAGCTAAACTGTCAGTTTGGGAAAAAACTGAAATTGTACTGAATTATAGTATGATAGCTGCTGCAACTGTCTCTAGACGTAGAATACAGCCATCAGGGTTCACAAACAGCAGTATAAATTTGTCCAGCCCTCAGTGACACACATGTCAGGAAGGAGTTCTAAAGTTTAATAAGGAAGACATCTACTTACTTAAAGAAAACTACGATGTGGCGCAGAATAATTGGTTAAGAATAAAATAATTTGCATGTTGGTATTGTTCTTATTGGGAAAGGAGGTACATGAGAGGTTCATCGACACACAGGCTGTGGGGGCAGGCTATGTGGTGTGTGCATGTGCAAGAGAATTGAACTTCCAGTTGAGGGTCAGACACACATAATAGAATGATGAGAATGTTCAAAATAAGAGTCACAAACATTAAAGCATGACGAAAATGTTCAAAATAAGAGTCACAAACAGTAAAGAATGATGAGAAGGTTCAAAATAAGAGTCACAAACATTAAAAAAACATTAAACAAACATTAAAACATTTTTGAAAACCAAAAAAAAAAAACACATATTCTGTTTTGGTTATTGGTTCACAGTTTTTATTTGTTGTTGTTTTTACTCAAAAGCAGTAGGCTTATGTTTACACAGGCTTCTCATACCCACTGTTTGAGGGTGTCAGTCTTGGTCTCTGTGCCCCTCTTTAACCTACAAAACCCACGTAATGCTGCTGCTGTGAGCTAATTAAGTGGCAGAGACATTCCATACCTCGGTTCCCTTGGGCAGCAAACTAGTTCGAGAACAATTTAATTATCCCTGTTGGCTGCCACTTGGTGCTTAAAAGCAGGGTGGTAGCAAATTTATGCGATGGCAGCAAGGAGAGTGCTTGATAAGGGAGTGGTCAGAGAAACATACCGAGTGGAGGAGGGAGTCCCTCATTAGGATCACAGCTACATGAATGTGATTCTCCTTCAGGGAAACTAGGAAATGGATCACCCTTCGACTGTTGAAGAGGTTTGTGTTGATGCACCTAAAATATATTATTGTGCATTTTATTCATATTGGTTATATATTTATTTTATGTAGAAAATAAACAAAAGAAAGCCATAGCTTATATAGAAATATTTTGTTAATTTTATAATAAAACTTAAGAAACTTAAGAATTTGTTATATTGCATATCCAGAATACTTACTTCTGTGGAAAGGGTAAGGGCCTGATATCCTTCGAGGTAGACAAAAACGGCCCGATTACCGATTACTCAACTTGATTTCTGTAGTCACGCTTGAGGGAGCTCAGCAAGTGAAAGTATAATGGTATGCACCTTTCTTGCCACAGTGCAAGTCCTTCTCTGTTCAGGCCGTACAGCCTAAGCAAAAGGTTTAGCCTCGTAAGGCCTAACAAAGCAGGCGTTGTGTTTCTCTGAAACCCAAGCCTGCTCCGTGTACATCATTCACCCTTCAGACCTAATTACAAATGCCAGTGTGGCTCTTTTAGCGTCCTGCCTGCCCTCCAGGTGAGGGCCTAGCCCAAACATTCACGGCCAGATCAAAGTGTGCAACTCGGGCCACTGGATTGTGTTACCAGAACCCTCATCACCTGGTCTTTTAGTTGATTAAGTTGTTCCTCTACTTGTAGATACCGGCTCTTTGCCAATGTGCTGAACATTATTGTGCAGGTTCAGGGGGCGCGTCGACCATGACCACAGTACCATGGCCTTGGCAGGCAGGACTTTTTCTTACTTAATAAGTAATCCACTGCCAACAAAGGCCACTGGAGGACAACCCACTTCTGAAAACGTAATGGATACCTGTTTATGGTTCATTATTTGGAGCAGCAGTCCACAAGGGACTGACAGACAAGGATCTTTTCTGGCGAAGGAAGGACGTCTATGGTGTTTTAAGATGTTCAAGTTCAAGTAGTTTTATTGTCAATTCTGCATATGTACAGGACATACAGAGAATCGAAATTACGTTACTCTCCTTCCCAAGTTTCAGCACAAAACAACACGAAAGTTAAAAAAACAACAAAAAAAAACAAAACTCCCAAAACAGGCACATCACTCATCTGAACGTAGTCAATACATATTTAATAATAATAATAATAAAACATAAGATTGTTCTGATTGTTGCAATTGCTTAGATTAATAAAGGATAGATATGAAAGGGAAACTTTCAAAATAATGCACCTGAAATCAATGATTTTATTTTTCAATGCTTCATAGAGGCAAACCGCAGGAATAATTCAGTAGCACTGGATGCAGGGGAGGTAATTCACTTAGCTGGCAATCAAATGTCCTCTCTCCCCATGAGTCCACTAAAAGCACATCATCTGAGGGTCGGTACAGAGGGCTGAAACTGAAAAACACAGACTGAGTCTGAAAGTGTGCATGTTTTATCAAGCTGAATTTAAAGGCTGCTGCCTGAAAAAGAATATAAATATACTTTAAAATACATCACAAGCATATCTTAATGTCTTTATGCAACTTTATTAAGAACAGCAATCATGTTTTTACGAAGGTGCTATTTCTAGACGTTGTTTGATGGCCATGATTAGGCTGTTAAACTGTTGAAAGCGATGCTCTGGAGTAGCTACTGTAAACCAGGGCGCAGAAGATGCCTTGTTTGTATTTCTCATGGACTTTGAGGTTGAGAGAGATGTGAAAACTGAATGTGCTGACTGCTGAGCTTCGGTGCTGTTGATCTGTCTCCTCGCCAGCTCCGGTCAGGATGTGCAGCGAGCCAGCGTCATCGTCAACCTGCCAAACCTGGTGCGCCAGAACCCAGCAGAGACCTTCCGCAGGGTGGTGCCAAAAGTCAGGGTGGGCCAAATTCTGCTCCGCCTCCCTCCCCTCAGACCAGGCCGAAAACCCCCACCACCACCACCACCACCACCACGCTGTGCGCGCTAATCGATCACGCAGAGCTTTCCCCTCTTTCGCCGTCCTGCAGGAGGTGTTGCACGTGGCAGGGGTGGACATGCAGCTCGCCGCGGCCGGTTCATTCTTGACCGTCCTCCAAGACGACATCGTCCTCATCCAGACGCACACCCACTCCATCCTGCAGATAGTCCTTCTCAACCTAGACCACAGGGATGCAGGTCGGCACCTTTCGGGCGAAGCTACACCTCTGCCATTAGCCAAAGGCCCGTTTATAATCGGCGATGGAGAAAGTTCTCTTCAAACAGGAAAGGCTGGACGTTTAGAGGACATTTTAATTTTATGGATTTCAAACGCTTTCTGTCTCACATTTAGTGCTTATTTGGACGTCATCCATCATGTCTTTCACACGTTTGCATCTGCTAGCAATGCATGCACCGCCGTTTAACTGAAAGCAAAGCTGTATTTGCCACTCTCACCTGCTTTCTATTGTTGTTTTTCTCATAGTGGTCAGCAGTGCTTGGCTAGAGACTCTGTTATCAGCTATTGACGCTCTACCAAAAGAAACTATCAGACAAGAGGTAAAACAGCCTTCTCCGAGCTGCCCGTTGCTGTTTACCTATGTACTGGTCTGTGGTCTATGGAACAGGGCTGGGACAAAGCAGGTTAATCTCCTCTTCTTCTCCTGTGACCCGATTGTGTTTGCAGATCCTGAGCCCACTGGTATCAAAAGCTCAGCTATCTCAGTCTGTAGCAGCCCGTCTGGCCAGCTGTCGCATCCTGGGGAAGGCGGCTGCCAAGTTTGAGTCATCAGTGTGAGTTTGTCAAAGTTTCTGTTTTCTCTGCCTATTAGGAAAATACGCTGGCATATTTCCACCACTCTGACATGTCATATCTAGGACCCTCTTCATATTCCACACATTCAGTAAGTACTGGTATGCAGTATAGATGGAAATAGCTGCATTATTTTCTTGCAGTGAAATCACTATCCTGCAGTGAACTATAATTGTATTATTAAAACTAAGAATAATTTAATGGTGATGATTTGAAGTGGCGTGCAGAATCGACTACAACGCATGTTTCAGACCGTGTTGAAGAAAATAGAAGCATATTCTCATGCTCGCATGAAAGGTCACTTGAAAATATTTACTAGCACTATATTTACTAGCACAAATGTCGGTTTTACCAACTTACCAATATACATACATACGTACATACATACATATGTAGTGTGTGTGTGTGTGTGTGTGTGTGTGTGTGTGTGTGTGTGTGTGTGTGTGTGTGTGTGAGAGAGAGAGACAAAACACACACACATTAGCTCAGGCTGGAGACAAATGCTGCTTATCTAGGCATTAAGGTAATGGTCCCCTCACATTAGATGTGCTGTGATGTGTGGTGTCCTGCTGGCCATGACGATGTCGTGCACTGTGCCCCCCCCAGAGTGAAGAAGGAGCTGCTGCCTGTGGTCAGGTCGTTGTGTCAGGACGTGGAGTACGAGGTGCGCTCCTGCATGTGCCGTCAGCTGGAGACCATCGCCAGGGCAATTGGGTAAAAGAGAAAACGAGGAACAGCCGGGTCTTCGTTAAGGCTGAACGGCCTCGTGGCCAGCGCAGGAACTCACACAGACCCTCCACCCACTGCCCCGCCCACTGCCCCACCCCCTGCCCCACCCACTGCCCCACCCCCCTACTCTCCACCCCCCAAATTGCCAGAACAAATCAGTAACAGGGAGAGTTACACTAGACGTATGTTCGTTATCTGACTGATTTTGAAAGACTCTTATTGTGATGTATTTGAGGAGATGCTGTGGTTTGTATATACGAGTATGTTTTTTTTTGTTTGGGTTTTTTTTTTGTCTTATTATTATTCTGTTTTAACAAGTGAAGTCAACAAGCCATAGGCATTATTGGTCAGCTTCAGAGCCTGGACATGCTTGTTATATAAAAGTATTCAGGTCACAAGAGCTGTTTCATTAGTTTGAAGCCTAGTCTGTATTCAGAGATACCATTGCTTTAATGCTACTGTAAAATAGTTGTAAAATTGTGACCAGTTTTATGAATAAATTGGTTTAGAAGAAACGAAAGTCAAATGGAAATGACGAGGCGAGGATGAGCTGTACTTGGGGTTCACTCCGAGTGTGAAAAAACGGGAGGTAGACTGACGTCATGCTCACGAGGCACTGTATGTCATACTATGAGACATACTCCTACATACTCCTTTGTGTCCCACTAGGCCAGAATGACCCCTGTCTGCCAGCGTACTAAAACTAGCACATCCCACCTCTGTTTCAACGGGAGGACGCATGTTAAGAACTCTGATGGTCTTCTTCTCCGCATGGGTGACCATACAGGACGCCGACTGCCTGTGTGGCTACGCCAGCGTGGTCCAACGGTGCGAGATGTTTTCCAGTGTGATGTTTGTCTTCTCCTTCGTTCTTCTGCACCAGTATGGACCATACAAAGGCGGTGGTGCTACCAGAGCTGGTAGAGCTGGCCCGAGATGAGGGTGGAGCCGTGAGGCTGGCAGCCTTCGACACCATCATCAACCTCCTAGAGATGTTTGACAGTGGTGAGCTCAGTATGGCGTACAACAGAAAACAAACGTTTACACTGTTTTTAGAGTATATTCAACAATTCTCTGGACGTGTGTGTTTATACTTCGTTCCATTCACAAGGCTGGTCTTACAGACCTCTTTTTTCTATTTTGGTGAGAATGTGTTCTTACAGTCACTTTCTGCAGCTAGGAACATGCAATGACAGTAGAGGAGCTCTTAAGAGAAGAACCTTTCATAATAATAAACTTTAATAAACTTTGTATTTTACTTTGACACCATACCCAACTGTTGACTGTTCTTGCTCACCATTAAGGTTCAAATTTCCTCGACACTGGTGTTAAGCGGCCTTCAGACCCCCAAAACACATTCCAACACACTGGTCAAGTGGGCAGGTACAATCTCCATTATTGTACCTGCTCTCCATAACTCATGTGCCACATGCATAATCCCACATTGAATTGTGACTTAGTTTAGCTGTTACTATCCTCTCGAATTTTTTACCCTTCCGGAAAATTATTTAGATGTTCGCATCCGCCATCCCTGCCGTAGCCGAGCCGGCCGCCCCTGCCGGCCTGTCCACCCGTGTGTGGTGCCTCGTCTTCTGGACATCTGGGCCCCCTGAGACACCAGGCGCCAGTCTGTGCGCTGACTGGAGAGCCAGTCCACGCACCAGTCTCACGCTGCCCTCCTCTCACTCCCCCCACAGACGACAGGACACGTGTTATATTTCCCCTGGTGAAGACATTCTGCGAGAAGTGTTTCAAGGCAGACGAAGCCATGCTGGCTTCCCTGTCCTACCAGTACGGCAAGCTGTGTCACGGTCTCTCAGGTGAGCGCAGAAGTCACACACACCTGAGCTCAATGCCCACAATGTACGCGAATTTCAGTTGGAAAAGGCATAGTGATTTTAAACATTAATCATGTTTCTCAACAATTGTTAATCTCATCAATTGTTGAACTAGCAATGTAGTTAAAAAACAGGCGAATTATAGAGTAACATTTTTTTTTTTAAGTTTTAAATGTTAAGCAGTGAAGATTACCATTCTGCACAATCTCTAGCTTTGGTGAGGTTTGTCAACCTTCTCTTTGCTCAAACGTTTCTTTGCCAATAATGCAAATCATAATCAGTTCAATCAGATGTAGAGTGTTATAATTATATTCAGCTTTCTTCCACAACTACAGGGGGCTTTATGTAATAATTATGTCAACTAAACTTCCAATTAATGCGAGAATGACAGATGATCAGAAATGGATGCCCTATATTTTCCTACTACTACTACTAATAATAATAATACATTGTAATAATACTCCATGTTACAGTAATAATACTGTTCCGATCATGTTAAGTGTAGGTGGTTAATGAGAGGTGTCTAAGTTAAATTGTTTTGGGGGTTTTGGTTTTTGAGGGATACAGATTTTTCTGGTGACATGATCTAGCGTTCTGCTTTTCAAATGACTAGTTCTGATGATATTTTTTGTTTTCCAGTTCATAGTTATCTTTCCAATGATTATTGCTACATAAAGTGTGGTAATATTGTCAACAGGTAGCTTGGTGATGTCTGTGTCTCTACATAGACACAGTGATGAGGACGAGGGGATGTAAGTAGTTAACCAGGTTTAGAAGCTCTTGCCAGAAACATTTGATTGGCGTGCAGTGCCGAATGGCATGGATATACCTATCCACAGTGTTTGGTGTGCGTTGTGTACAAATATCCATGGTGCTGAATCTTATGTATAAAAATAGATTCTGTTCATTCTGTGAATGGTTTTACTGTATATTGTATGAGTTGGTATAAGTAATGTGGGAACAGTTCTTATATTCTTGGATACAGATCCAGGATGCAGGTATTTGGAGGTATTGACCTGTTGTCTAGTTGGTAAGGTTGTAGTTTGGTTTTACTTTAATGTTACTCTATATATTTTAGGTAATGCCTTCTTTGTAGAAGAAATATTGGTCAAGTTTAACACTGATGATGATATGTGTAATGTATTTACTTTATAGACTAATATTATTTTTTTAAATGCTATAGATTTGGTATTATTATGGTATTATTGTGTCATTTTAGACGTGTGATGCCTTTAAGACCAAAGTGGGTTTTTTTTTTCGTTTAAGAGTGTGTCAGAGTTGTTCCAAATCAGGGTGTAGTGAGTTGGTGAGACTGAGCGGTTTGTGATCATGTGAAATTTCCACCAAGCTGTCTGTGATTGTTAGAATTTCTAAAGTGTTTTTGAGTGTTCGACTGATAAATGGTAAGTCTGAAATTCCGATATCTTTGCTTAGTGCCTGTTGTAAATCTGTCTGTGAATTATGTACCTGATTCATCCATCTTAATATGAATTGCAATTGATTAGTAAGAAAATACCAAGAAGCACACTACCGTGTTAGTGTATTCAGACCTATTGGAAGGCTAGTAGATTTACACCAGTTGACCGAGTAATCTAAGATTCTGGAAGAGGTCTGGATGCTTCATTAATCAGCTCTGTTATTGAGATTGATGGGAGTTTTTCCAGAAAATGTCATCTAGATGTGGATGAGTGGATATCCCTCTCCTGTGCCTTTGTGTAAGAGGATGTGTCGTGAGCCTGGTGGTGCCAAGCACTGTGGTGGTGCATTTACAGCAAAGTATTTTTTTGCTGATATGTAGTGTATTATGTTAATGGTTCTAGGTGAGTTAGTGGATGTGTTTCTGCTTTTGATCAAAACCTTTGATCTGGATGGGTTAGGTATGGTATTAGTGTTTCTACCCTTTTAGCTAGTCTTATGATTTTTGTATTTATTTATTTTTCGTATATTAATGAGTGCTAGTGGTCAGTAGCCAGATGGTAGTGTGGGGTCTTTAATGTTATTCAGGTGTAGAGAGATGGGAGAAGTATTCATATTTATAAGCTCTTATTTTGTTTGATATCTTCTGTTAGTCTGGTGACGAGTGGTGCTAGTATAGACCACACGTGTTTGTAAAACTCAGGAAAGCCATCTGGGGCTTTATTAGTCGTCCTGTGGTTCAGGCCATTGTGTAGTTCTTCTGAAGGTGTGTCTGCTTCCAGTGGCTGGGTTAGATTTTGGTAGAGTAATATTATTATTATTTTTTAAAGCATTTATTTCTAGTACAGATCTGATTATATTTCTTTGAGTACAGTTGTGATATATATAGTCTGTCAAAGAGAATCCTAAATTACTTATTTCACTTGATGAGATTTGCCAATATTTTTCCAATTGTTTTCAAGGTTTTCGTGTATAATTGTAATTTGCGTTTCTTGTTTATCAGTTCGGTTCTTCACTTGAGTGTTTAAGCCACCAACAATAGCCAAGACTGAAACCATCCATAAACAGTTTTACTGGTTTTGTTGACTTTCCATTGTGTGCAGTGCTTGTATTTGTTGTTTTGTCAACACATGGGTCTGTTATTCTATTGAAATTGCCAGTTATAATTGATGAGTCAGAAAAATCGGAGAGTTGTGTAAAGAAATGGATTTGCAGTTGGTGTGTTGTTGCTAATGATGATATTTATTATAATGTGCCGTCCTTCAGAGTCTGCAAAAGTGGAATTATCTTTAATTCAGATTTTTTTAAATGTATTTGGAAGGGTCCATCTCTTTGTTTAGGATTAGAATGGGCTGAGAATGTGTGAACGAACTGTGAACGAACTGTGAACGAACTGTGAATGAATGTTCCTTGGACTGGGTGTCTGGTGCACTATGACAGTGTTGGTCTGATTATGTTTCCTGTAGAAGGCAGTTATCAGCTTTAAGTTTGTTGAGATGATTTGTGGCTTTAAAAAAATCTTCAGAGCTAATATCTTGGATGTTCCAGATTACAAATTTCAGTGTTAACATGTTGAATGTTGAACCGCAGTATGCACATTGGTGTAATGTATGGTTCTGTTTACTGGCCTGTATAGACTCACCAGCCACTTTATTAGGTACACCTGTCCAACTGCTCATTAACGCAGATGTCGAATCAGCCAATCACATGGTAGCAACTTATTTAGGCATGTAGATCATGTAGAATGTAGAACTGAGCAGCAGAATTGGGAAGAAAGGTGATTTAAGTGATTTTGAACGTGGCATGGTTCTTGGTACAACTGAGACATACAGAAGAGCATCTCTGAATGCACATCACGTTAAACCTTGAGGTGGATGGGCTACAGCAGCAGAAAACCACACAGGGTGCCACACCTGTCAGATAAGAACAGGAAACTGAGGTTACAGTTCACACGGGCTCACCAAAATTGGACAATAGAAGATTGTAAAAACGTTGCCTGGTCTTATGAGTCTCCATTTCTGCTGTGACATTCAGATGGTAGGGTCAGAATTTGGCATCAACAAGATGAAAGCATGGATCCATCCTGTCTTGTATTAACGGTTCAGGATGCTGCTGGTGCAATGGTGTGGGGGGATATTTTCCTGGCACACATTGGGCCCATTAGTACCAGTTGAGCATCGTGTCAAAGCCACAGCCTACCTGAGTGTTGTTGCTGACCATGTCCATCCCTTTATGACCACAGTGTACCCATCTTCTGATAGCTACTTCCAGTAGGATAACGCGCCATGTCATAAAGCACAAATCATCTCAGACTGGTTTCTTGAACACGACAATGAGTTCACTGTACTCGAATGGCCTCCACAGTCACCAGATCTCAATCCAATAGACCTTTGGGATGTGGTGGAACGAGAGATTCACATCATGGATGTGCAGATGACAAATCTGCAGCAACTGTGTGATGTTATCATATCAATATGGACCAGACTCTCTGAGGAATGTTTCCAGTACCTTGTTGAATCTGTGCCACGAAGGATTAAGGCAGTTCAGAAGGCAAAAGAGGTTCCAACCCGGGACTAGCAAGGTGTACCTAATAAAGTGGCCGGTGAGTGTATATTGAGATGCTTACTTATTAGTGTTGTCTGTGAACATGAAATGAAACTGGGACATGACACAAGTACAGAAACAAACGTGAAAGGAAGAATGTCAGTGCTTTGGCATTCATGCTATAGTAGCAGCTTGCTTAGTTATGTTCAGTGTATGTAGTGACTATTATGTTATTATGTAGTTAGATATGTGCACCTCTGGGCATGAGATTTGACTGTTTTACGGATCATCTATTATATTGAGATGTGTATGGGTGGATGAGTGGACAGATGTTGGATAATCTCTCCTGTCTTTGAGAGCACTTGTGCTAGAGTAGTCAGACCCTCCTCACCCACGTGGGCTAGATTAGTCAGACCCTCCTCACTTACGTGTGCTAGAGTGGTCAGAACCTCCTCACCCACGTGGGCTAGAGTGGTCAGACCCTCCTCACCCACGTGGGCTAGAGTAGTCAGACACTCCTCACCCACGTGGGCTAGAGTAGTCAGACACTCCTCACCCACGTGGGCTAGAGTGGTCAGACACTCCTTACCTACGTGTGCTAGAGTAGTCAGACACTCCTCACCCACGTGTGCTAGAGTGGTCAGACCCTCCTCACCCACGTGTGCTAGAGTGATCAGACCCTCCTCACCCAAGTGCTCCTCCCTGCTGATACGAGCTTCTTGGTCCCGTGCAGCGTCTTTCACAGACGAGCAGCACCTCTGGTTCCTGGAGTTCTACAAGAAGTTGTGCTGTCTGGGTCTGCAGCATGAGAACGGGAGCTGTGAGAGCCAGCCCTACCCACTGGAGCTGGAGACCAAGTACGCCCTGGTGCGCACCAACTGCGCCTACAACTTCCCCGTGAGTGACGGAGCCCGCCGTACCCGCCTCCACCCACCTCTACCCACCTCCACCCGTCTCCACCCACCTCTACCCTCCTCCACCCACCTCTACCCTCCTCCACCCACCTCAACCCGCCTCCACCCACCTCTACCTCCACCACCTCTACCCGTTTCCACCCATCTCCACCCACCTCTACCCGCCTCTACCCGACTCCACCCACCTCTACCCGCCTCCACCACCTCTACCCACCTCCACCCGCCTCCACCCACCTCTACCCACCTCCACCCGTCTCCACCCACCTCTACCCTCCTCCACCCACCTCAACCCGCCTCCACCCACCTCTACCTCCACCACCTCTACCCGTTTCCACCCGTCTCCACCCACCTCTACCCGCCTCCACCACCTCTACCCACCTCTACCTGCCTCCACCACCTCTACCCGCCTCCACCCACCTCTACCCACCTCCACCCGTCTCCACCCACCTCTACCCTCCTCCACCCACCTCAACCCGCCTCCACCCACCTCTACCTCCACCACCTCTACCCGTTTCCACCCGTCTCCACCCACCTCTACCCGCCTCCACCACCTCTACCCACCTCTACCTGCCTCCACCACCTCTACCCGCCTCCACCACCTCTACCCACCTCCACCCGCCTCCACCACCTCTACCCGCCTCCACCCACCTCTACCCGCCTCGACCCATCTCCACCCACCTCCACCCACCTCTACCCGCCTCGACCCATCTCCACCCACCTCTACCCGTCTCTACCCGTCTCCACCCACCTCCACCTTCCTCAACCCGTCGGCCCCCCCCAGCACTCAGGTCTTAAACGCTCAGATGTCAGAAATAGAATTAACAGCCAGAGACTATGGGCCACAGTCGCCTCTGTAAGTACAAAACATACCAGGAGGGAAGAGATGAGAACCCAATAAACTCCTAAAAAGGTTACGCTCATTTTTAGAATCTTTTCAGCACTTTTGAGTCCGACTCTGATCCGCTGAACGTCTTCACGGTGCACTCGGGGATCAGTGCGATGTTGTGCGAAAGTCTGGAGAGGGAGTGCCGAGGTCTCCCGTGACGGCTCTTTGATCTGGGAGCTTGTTGGTGAAAATGGAACCTGTAACTGCGCCATCTGCCTCTGCCAGAGCTCTCGTCCGCTTTCTGCGCCTGATATAAATAGAGCCCGGCCACTCTGCATATGTTAGAGCTTCCTGGGAGTGCTTTACGCAGAACGCAGCTGAAAGTTGGGCTTAATGATGGCTGTCCGTGAAGTTAAAGTAGTTTCAGACAGTTTCATAACTGTTGATTATGAGAGCTAAGAAATACTTTGATTATTTTTAGATGCATAAAAGTACTGAGGTATTCATGTCTCTGTCAGACTGTGTATTGCTGTAAATATAAATTGTACAATGCTGGATTGTCAAGTACGTATTTTAAGTATTTGTTAAGCACTCATCAATATGACTGCAATGGTGTTATGACTTACAGCCCCATGTTTTGCCAGACCTTCAGAGACAAATTAAATTGTTTACAGACAAAAACAAAAAGCTTTCTTAAGTAGTTTTATGTTTTAAAGGTGCAGTTCTCTTTTCGTGACTTATGTCCCTTTCACTTGTCCCTGAAGCCAAATCAACCTGTTTCATGTCAGCGATGCATGTCTGAGTTCAGGTTCTGTCTTCTCATTCATCCCTCACACTTCCTACAGGCCATGATGTTATTTGCTGACCCGAACCACTTCCTGTCCGAACTGTACCGGACCTTCTCGAGCCTGTGTCACGACCCTGAAATCTCAGTGCGCCGGACGTCAGCTGAAGGCTTCCACGAGGTACAGGGAACCATCCCCTCTGTGTTGGCCTCACACCTGTACGAGGAGTGTGGGTCTCGCACGCGTTTGATAGGCCGGGCAATTCTAGAGTCACACGAATTAGGAGGAAGAACCGAGATTGGTTGCAGCGCTGACACAGCGAGTTCAGTATTAATCGAGTCGAAACAATCATTACCTCATATTTCCTTGGGGTCTTCTGTTTCTTAAGATGCTGGTGTTATTACGTTTGTGTAGACAGTGGTCATTTTGGGGGCACTGGGGTCGTTGTCCTGAGGTGGATACTGCACACTGCATACCTTTACTGCATTCTTGTGTTTCAGGTGGTTAAACTACTGGGTCCGAATGTGCATTATGTGCACAAAGAACTCATCATCTTACTGCAGGATGATTCATTAGAGGTGGGACCTGTATGTGAGTGACTGTGTGAGAGTGTGTTAATGTTATATGAGTGTTTGTGTGTGTGTGTGTGTGTGTGTGTGTGTGTGTGTGTGTGTGTGTGTGTGCGCGCGCGCGCGTCCACGTGTTTTAGTGTGTCTATGCGTCCATCTCTGGAGAAGACGCACGTTTCTGCCGTGTCCGTGTGGGTGGATGTGTGTCTGATCGAGTGTCTGTCGCTGTGGTGTGGCGTTCATTGCTCTCTTTCCTTTGGCATGGGCTTGTGTGACATTCGGTGACACTTCCCCTACTGAGTACTCGGGACGGTGTCTCCTCACAGCGTAGAAGACAGCTGACTCCTCTCTTCCACAGAGAGGACTGCCCGGAAATAGATTTTGCTGTATAGGTTTGAGGGAGCAGGTTAACTTTCTTCCTTATTTGTTCTTAGGGTATGGATTTCCTTGCCTGGTCAGTCATTGCCTAAGTTAGCTGAATACTTGTATGTGTGTGTGTGCGTCTGTGTTTGCGTCTGTATGTGTGTGTGTGTGTGTGTGTGTCTGTTCACATGAAGGTTGTAGGCCACTGTGCTTGTGTGGGATGAGTGAACACACACTTCTTCTCTGTAGGTGACGTTATGAGCTTGCTATTGTTTGTTCCGTCCCGATCCCTCGAGAGATGTTAGTCACACAGCGTGTTAGCATTCAGCTCTGTGCCATGCATGCAGGGCTTACTGACACTACATTTGTTCAGGTGAGGTTTGTAGGCGCCCATGGAAGTTAAAAACCTTTTTTTAACCTTCATTTACATCATTTGCCTATGAAATGCAGTGTAAAACATCAATGTTTATTCATTCAGTATGATGATACTGGGTTTTTGAAAATAAAGGGAGGCTTTTCTGCAGAGCAGTAATGTGGGAATGAAGGTGTTTTCTTTATAATACATTTTGAAGATGTCACATATCAACAACATAGCTTTGTTCTTCAGACTCTGTCAGGATAGACTCCACCACTCATCCATCATTGAACATCACCGTGCAGACTGTTGTATGGCCACTAATGCACGTCCAATAGTAAAGAGTGAAAATCTGGTCGACCAATGAGAGAGCCCCACGGCTGGTAATTAAGTGATTCATGCACGTCTAACAATTGAGAGAATTAATTACAGTTAGCGGTGATTAGTTTCTTTCCATTAGTTCTGTTTACATAATCGCATGGTATGTGGCAGAGAGACCTATTTTTCAAGCTGTGTGACCACATGTTGTTCTCACAGATCACTCAGCGGAAGCTGTTGGATTTGATTAATGCTCTTGCAGTAAAGATGGGCTCGGTTAGAGCTGCTCTGGTACTAATTAAGCATGCTGTGCTGGGGTGAAGCCGTGTGGGATGATGCCTAAATAACCTCAGCTCAGAGGCCACAGCCGTGTTTTCACTTCAAAGTTTATTGAGGGATACGCGGGGCTCCCTGATCCAGCCGGCTAGGTGATGCTGCTCCGCTTCTGCTGTTACAGCGTTACAACGTTACGTGGACTCTGCTGTTACAGAGTTACAGCGTTACGTGGACCTCTGACTTAAAATCACAGATCCTGCTCGTGAGATGTTATTTAAGGTGTAGTCCTGTTTGATAGCTGAGTTGTTCTGGTGTCTCGGTGAAGGTTGATCTTGAGTGACTGTCGGTGGTTTTTGACAGGTTCTTGATGCCCTGCTCAATCATCTCCAGGACACTTTGGAGCTGGTTACCTCCAGGGGAGAAGGTGCAGGGCCTGAGAGCAAGGTACTAGTGTGTGTGTGTGCGTGTGTGTGCGTGTGTGTGCGTGTGTGTGTGTGCGTGTGTGTGCGTGTGTGTGTGTGTGTGTGTGTGTGTGTGTCAGGTAGGAAGGAGGCAGCTGATAGTAGCTCCCTCTGCTGGCCATAGATTGGTTTTACAATCTTCTTTGCCTAGTTTCCAATGAGACTAAAAGCTCTCAAAAATGGCAGAGATGGCATGTTGCCTTCGTCCTGCAGCAGGTGGGTGTGCCCGAGCTGGTGCCCGCCCTGGTGGGGGCGGAGCAGAAGGCGGCGTCCTCTCTACGCTGGCGCGTCCACGAGAAGCTCCTGCAACGCTACGGCTGCCTGCCGCGGGTCATCACGGGAGACCAGATATACTTCCGCTTCCTCCAAAGGATGTTTGGGATCATTACCACAAATGTGAGGCGCGTGCACCCTACACACACACGCACACACACGCACACACACACACACACACACACATACACACACGTATGCCGAATGCGCATATCTAAACCCGGCATGTTTTGTCTTTCTAGAACGTTCTACCGGTCCAGAGGGAAGCTGCCCGGACATTGTGCGTGTTCTTGCGTTACAATCGCAAGCAGGAGCAGCGACAGGAGATTATCAGCAAGATCACGCAGGGTGAGTGAGACCCAGATCACAAGATCACGCAGGGTGAGTGAGACCCAGATCACAAGATCACGCAGGGTGAGTGAGACACAGATCACAAGATCACGCAGGGTGAGTGAGACCCAGATCACAAGATCACGCAGGGTGAGTGAGACCCAGATCACGAGATCACGCAGGGTGAGTGTGACCCAGATCACAAGATCACGCAGGGTGAGTGAGACCCAGATCACAAGATCACGCAGGGTGAGTGAGACCCAGATCACAAGATCACGCAGGGTGAGTGAGACCAAGGGGAGTGAGACCCAGATCACAAGATCACACAGGGTGAGTGAGACCCAGATCACGAGATCACGCAGGGTGAGTGAGACCCAGATCACGAGATCACCCAGGGTGAGTGAGACCCAGATCACGAGATCACGCAGGGTGAGTGAGACCCAGATCACGAGATCACGCAGGGTGAGTGAGACCCAGATCACGAGATCACGCATGGTGAGTGAGACCCAGATCACAAGATCACGCAGGGTGAGTGAGACCCAGATCACGAGATCACGCAGGGTGAGTGAGACCCAGATCACGAGATCACGCAGGGTGAGTGAGACCCAGATCACGAGATCACCCAGGGTGAGTGAGACCCAGATCACGAGATCACGCAGGGTGAGTGAGACCCAGATCACGAGATCACGCAGGGTGAGTGAGACCCAGATCACGAGATCACGCATGGTGAGTGAGACCCAGATCACAAGATCACGCAGGGTGAGTGAGACCCAGATCACGAGATCACGCAGGGTGAGTGAGACCCAGATCACAAGATCACGCAGGGTGAGTGAGACCCAGATCACGAGATCATGCAGGGTGAGTGAGACCCAGATCACGAGATCATGCAGGGTGAGTGAGACCCAGATCACAAGATCACACAGGGTGAGTGAGACCCAGATCACGAGATCACGCAGTGTGAGTGAGACCCAGATCACGAGATCACGCAGGGTGAGTGAGACCCAGATCACAAGATCATGCAGGGTGAGTGAGACCCAGATCACAAGATCACGCAGGGTGAGTGAGACCCAGATCACAAGATCACACAGGGTGAGTGAGACACAGATCACAAGATCACACAGGGTGAGTGAGACACAGATCACAAGATCACACAGGGTGAGTGAGACCCAGATCACAAGATCACGCAGGGTGAGTGAGACCCAGATCACAAGATCACGCAGGGTGAGTGAGACCCAGATCACGAGATCACGCAGGGTGAGTGAGACCCAGATCACAAGATCACGCAGGGTGAGTGAGACCCAGATCACAAGATCATGCAGGGTGAGTGAGACCCAGATCACAAGATCACGCAGGGTGAGTGAGACCCTGATCACAAGATCACGCAGGGTGAGTGAGACCAAGGGGAGTGAGACCCACATCACAAGATCACGCAGGGTGAGTGAGACCCAGATCACAAGATCATGCAGGGTGAGTGAGACACAGATCACAAGATCACGCAGGGTGAGTGAGACCCAGATCACAAGATCATGCAGGGTGAGTGAGACCCAGATCACAAGATCACACAGGGTGAGTGAGACCCTGATCACAAGATCACGCAGGGTGAGTGAGACCCTGATCACAAGATCACGCAGGGTGAGTGAGACCCTGATCACAAGATCACGCAGGGTGAGTGAGACCCAGATCACAAGATCACGCAGGGTGAGTGAGACCCAGATCACGAGATCATGCAGGGTGAGTGAGACCCAGATCACACAGGGTGAGTGAGACCCAGATCACAAGATCACACAGGGTGAGTGAGACCCAGATCACAAGATCACACAGGGTGAGTGAGACCCAGATCACAAGATCACACAGGGTGAGTGAGACCCAGATCACAAGATCACGCATGGTGAGTGTGACCAAGGGGAGTGAGACCCACATCACAAGATCACGCAGGGTGAGTGAGACCCAGATCACAAGATCACGCAGGGTGAGTGAGACCCAGATCACAAGATCACGCAGGGTGAGTGACACACAGAGTTCACACCAGCAACTACCAGTCCTGACATGCAGAAAGCACCATGCATGTTCCGTGCCTAACGTGTCGTGTTGGAGAACTGCAAGTTTGATTTTATTCACTGAAATTTGTCCAAATAAAGAAAACATCCTATCCTCATATTTGCAGTAATTCTCAAGACTACCATTTCTTTTCTCTCCTTTTTAAGAACTTGCTCAAGGTAGAAGCTACTGGAACAGGCTGCGGTTTCTTGACCTGTGTGAGATTGCTATAGACCTCTTCTCCAAATCCTACTTCTGCAAGCACTTCCTCATTCAGGCACTGGAGCTCGTCAGTGACCCCGTGGCCAACGTCAGGTGACTGCCACACCCCCCGCCCTCTCCACTCACGCCCAATGACCCACAACTTCTGCTCGCTGTGCTTGTGTAACGGCTCACGTGCGCCACGTTCCCCACGTGACTCCGGGCAGGTATAAGCTGTGTCAGATGCTGCCCAGGCTGAGGTCCACCATCAGGCTGCCGGCGGACAAGCACCTGCTGCAGCAGCTGGAGTTCTGTGTCAGGAAGCTGTTGTGTCGCGAGAAAGACAAAGACGTGGTGGCCACCGTCCGCAAGGTGAGGGATCACGTCCTCCGACGGAAACGTGGTAGAAAGAATCCGTTTATAAAACAAATCTCCTTTTTTCCTCCCTCAGACAGTCTTGGAGTTGGACAAAATGGACATCACCGAACCGGTATAAATTGTGTTTACACTGTGTTTTCTGCTTACAGCTAATTTTTTTGAGTGTCTTATGTGAATTGATGAGGTTTGAGATCTCTGAGCACTTTTCCTTTACGCAGTATCATAAAAGGCATGAAAGAGACTTGCTGGACCAAAAGAAAGAGAAAGAGGAAAACTTACTACTTGAAATGGTGAGAGATCAAACCACACCAGTCAGTACAGGCCGGTCAGTCGCTCTCAGTCACTGCTGAGCATTACAGGGGGATAAAGAGACTGAATTTAGTTGTTCAATTATCCTTCAATTATCACTTTGAAGGATAAACATGGCGCAAAGCTTGGAGTTTTGACGTTCGGTATTTGTTCACGACGTTAATAAGACGTCATCACATACAAAGGCCCTTTGTTGTCTTTTTGTAATATTCTCAGAGAGTTCCTGAGCTTGATTTCATGCACAGCATGGGACTGTTTCAATCAAAACCCAAGACAGTTTTTTTTTTTTTATACCCATATGTTTCTTTCCAAAATCAGTTGAGCTCACTTCTGAAGTCACATTATAATCAGCATGGTCACATGACCGCTCTAATGTTGTTTTTTAATCCTAGGAGCTGTTGGAGCGGCAGCAGAGCGAGGCTAAACTGGCCGGGGAGAAGCATGCGGATAAAAAGCGTAAGACTCCTCTAGACAGCCCCGCCCCTCCGTCTCAGTGTTGCACAGTTTACTGCCTCTACTCTGACCAAAGGGAGACAGTGAACTGGCCACCGCCGGGACCCTTGGGGAGCAGATCACGAGTTCATGAGCTGTAGAGTTTTTTTTTTCTGCAATTGATGGAAGTACGGGCCTGTTTTTTTTGCAGGAAGAGACAGCAAAACGAGCCTTTCTGGTAGCAAGGGCATGTCTGGCTCTACGTCCGGAGCCACGCTGTCCACGTCTGCCGGTTAGTTGTGCACGGGCGGCTCCTTGTTTGAGACATTGGAGGCGGTGTGGAGGTCTGAGGGGGAGTTGTGAGTGTTTTGACGCCCCCGCTGCTTGCAGGTAAGGAGATGCGGAGAGCCAAACTGGCACGCAGTCGCTCCCTCAGCAGTCACCCCAGCACCCCCAAAATGAGCAACTCCGACAAAACCCTGTGAGTATGGAGTCACGTTTAGAAACGGGTTTAATAACGCCCTCCCGTCCTCGATAGCGTTTAATATGAAGTGATATAGAGTGTAGTGATAATGTAGTGATGAATTTAAAGAGTTTTACTCGTTAAATTCATGAAAGAGATAACAGTTTAGTTAAAAGAGAAATTATATGATAGGCAATGGCAAGAGCAAACTTGGGTGTTTCGTCCTGGCAGTAACAGTTGGTTTACCTGTTGGAGGTTCACCATCACGACATATGTACCTCCATATTTACTCATCTCATTTCTCCAGCAGCCATCTCAGATTTGTGTATCGAACCTACGTGGGCTTGCTGGGCAGTCTCAAGTGTTTTGATGAACCACTGTGCTGAATTAGGACTTTGTTTTAGGATTGAATTAGGATTGAACAGTATCACAGTGCTGGCTTAAGTTCCACTTTAAACATACAATGTGTGTTCTTCAGAAAAGTCAAAGAGTCGGGAAGTTGTCCGGGATCAGGGAAGAGCTCCATAATACCACTTAATGGTAACTATGGATTCTTTCTTCATTTATAGCTTCTACATACGATATTGAAATGTGTTTATATCTGAAAGCCTTTCATGTGAGAAAGCCTTTAATCTGTTTATTAAGAATAAGGCATAAACAACTGGATCTCCTGTAAAAAGCTCATGCGGTCATGCGGGTGCTGCTAAAACTCTTGATTTGTGTCGTTTTCCTGCGCGTGTGAATGGCGCGTTTAGACGACGCCCTGCGACCACACCACTTCAACGTGGCCTCCTCGTCCTCCTCCTCGTCCTCCTCTTCGTCCTCCAATCCCTCCTCCTCCTCGGTGCCCGTCCTTATCCGCAGCAACACGAGCAGCAACGGCAGCAAAGACACACAGTCCAGGAAACTCACCATGTACGTCCGACCGCCACAACCACGCGTGTTCGGGCCTCAGAATAACTATTAATAATATTTGTTTCTTTCATTTCAGTTATTATTATTAATGGCTCATCTGGTCAAATCACAGGCAACAGATCTACTAGGTGTTTCTAATAAAATGGTTGGCAAGAGTATTTTGTTATTAGAAAATGATATGCACAATGGTTCAATGACCGAGGGGGGGGGGGGGGGGGGGGGGGGGGGGTTCACTAATATGAAGCACAGGAAGATTGCACTGGATAGACGACTTGTCTAAAAACATTCCTCGTTTACTCTCTCCGATAGACAAAGGAAATCCAATTCCTTCGGCATGCAGTCTGGGAGAGAGTGACGGTCACTCAGTTCGGAGGACTTTGGTGGGCTTGCCCTTTGCGCAGGAAGACCCTTGCCTCGGCGCGGGACCTAGAGAAGGAGCCGGAAGCTGTGGGCACGCACCCTGGAGATGCGTCCTCCAGCCGACACCGCAGACAGCCCTCCTTCCTCCTCTGTAGCAGAACAGCTGAGCTCCCATGGAGGAGGAAAGGGGCTCTGGGGTTCTCCTTACATCAACGAAAGCAAACACTGATCCATCTCTGCCTTATTCTCGCACCATTTGTCAAAAAAGAACTAAAGAAAAGTAACCAGAGTAAAGCAAGCAGAGTGATGTATTTAATTTATTGGTTGATTTATTTTGTTGGTTTGTTTCTTGTATTATAGCATGCTTTGCAAAATCTTTTCGTTTTATATTTTCCAACCAGCTATGAAAAAAGATGCAGTATGTATTTTTATGAGCGCCACCTTTGAGAATGCTGGGACCCTGTCCCTTCAATGAGTTTGTGCCTGGTGCATCTCAGCACCTGAACGATTCATGCCAACTCTTCAGAACCCAATCAATAAAGCCCATGTTGAACATGTTGAATGTGTCCATTTTTGAAGATATTTTGTATAAATATTAGCAAAGCTTTGAATAGCTGGTATTGGGGCAAGTGCGATACAATTGAACCAGCTCCATAAACATTAATGCCAAGTGAATTAAAGTTATTAAACCAATTATCATCACAACAACCATACTGTTTAATAAACAGATAACTGTTTAAATATCATAGGACTAGAGGAATTATTTAATAGTTAAAATTAAATTTCAAAAGATTTTGTTCAGTGCATTTAAATTATTCTAGCACTAATACTAATATATATTTAGAAAACACAAAGCCACTCATATAAAATGGCAAGTTGTAGCCATTTTACGACAAATTAAATGACAAAACACAAACAGTACTGTTTTAGTTTCTCAAAATGGGTCTACTTCCTGGTGGGGTCCACGACCCGGCCCATGTGCAGTAGGGCTTTCGTGTCCTCATGATAGATGAGGAAGAGGAAGGGCCGGTTGAAAATAAGTCTCGGAGGAAGAGGGTCAACAAACATATTGTTGAAGGGCTGGGCGTCTGAGCCCCCTTTCTCATCCACGGCTACCAAGACCTTCTGCACTGCCTGAAGACCAGGAGAACATTTGTCAGAGCATGCTGTTACTGCAGGAACCATAATACATTTACACCACACCATACTGACTTAGCTCAATAGGACAAAACAAAGTATGGATGCAGTATAGAAATAAGAGCTGATGTTCTCAGTAATACAGCCACTCAATACCAGGGCATTGCTCCGTCTTCTGCTGCACCCTGTCAATAATGATTGAATAATATAATAATTAATACCTCAGAGACTTTCAGGTTTGGCGTGTCGCTAATGCCGGACAGATCTGCACTGCTCTCAAAGATGGTGCTAACGCCCAGACTGTTCAGGCTCTGCTTCAGAGAGAAAGACTTCTCCACAGAGAACCGGGGCAACTGAATCTCTAACTTCCTGTGGAGAGGTTTTTTGTATTTGACATTAGCATACATTGCTAAATTATTTAAAACTAATGTATTACAGGGTAAGTAAAGGTTCAGTGTCCCTGCTAGCCAGTTAGCAGTCCTGTACTCATTAATTACATAGTTATTAGCAAGTTGTATTCTAGAAAACAATGTCTTATCTAGTTGTTATCTGGACTAGCGCAGACTTACGTTTTCTTTAGCTTAGCGACCCATCTGAGGAAAACTTCCCCTGTCAAAGCCTCGTCAATAAAAGTGTAATCGACCTCTTCATCGGGCAGAAGAACTAGCATGGCGGTGTTGTCGGTGCAGGGTAGCTTCAGGATCCCCACTTTCAGCTCTGGGTCATAGGCCAGGTAGTGCTTACCTGAGTGGATCATCATGGGTGCCATGACAATGTGGTACTTATCAACATAGAACCGATCTTCCTGGGTGAAGTTGACATTGAACGGAAACTTCCACTGTCCTGATAAAGAAAACATAATCAGAGCTCCACAGGCTGTGAATGATTTTCTTTTAGCTGTACATGAGTAGTTTGTTTAGTGAGTTTTACAGTTAAGCTTTGAATTTTAGGTTTTATAAAATCCTGAGGTCTTGTTTCTCCCACCTGTGAAGTATGCAGCAGTGACAAGCATGAGCAAACTCTGAGGATCCACGGTGTTCACCACCTCCGTGATCTTCCTCCCTGTGACACCCATCACATATTCATTGATGTCCCGTTTGGCTGCCTGGGCCTTGGTGAAATCCACAGCACGCACATCCGCACCGTAAGACCCCTTCACCTGGCCGCTGAAGCCGGAGTCAGCCTGCGCTTGCTGGCTGGTGAAGAGGCCGGTGGCCAGGACCTGAGCCACCACCTCCCACAGCTGGTGGAGTAGCGTGGAGATGCGGTCTGGCTCTCCGTCGCGCTCCATGGGGGCCAGGCCGAGGGCTTCCAGCAGCTGTCTGCGTGTGTCCCCCCGGGCTCCCTCCGCCAGGGAGGCCAGACCCAGGGTTGCTGACAAAGGGGAGACGGCCACGTTGTCGTCGCTGCCGCTGGCAATTTTGCGGTACAGCCCAGTGGCGAAGTCCAAGTTGTGGCCAGCCAACTCCTGGAGGTCGGTGGTTTGAGACTCGTCCTGAATACTGGCAACCAGGAGGGCGGCACTAATGAGGATGGAAAACACATCCATCTCTACGACTCCTGTGGTCAGAAAAAAGTAAAAAATAACAGAATATGTTGTTAGTATACAGTGAGTTTGGGGTATCATTTGATTCATCCATATGATTAATACAATTAAAAAAAAGTTCCCTACTCATAGTGTCACCTGAATTACCAAATACTGGTGGACAGAGCCATAATATTGGTGTCACTTTCCAAATTATTTTGAACCTTATTTTAGTATAAACTAATTAAAGGCAAACTTCTGCTTTACTGCTATTATTTATTGTTATAACATCCTCTCTAGTCATATTAGGCCTTAAAGACCATTGCTGCAGATTCAACATACACTGGTAGATAGGCCTCACTGCTCTGATAGAGTGTATTTGTCTCCTTGAGAGCAGTGAGTGCTGTTCTTTATCCCAGCTAGGATAACCTTTACTTCAACCACTGGGGGAAAATAAATAAATGATTAGATGCCAATAGCAGAAAGTAATTCGAAACCGTGTTACAGAAACTAGGTATAAAACCGATTATCTGTGCTAAAAGACCTAGACTGCAAAAACCTAAACGCAGGATTGACCGACAGATCTTCAACATTGTCCAGAAAAACAGATACCTCAGTATTTACAAAACCAAAGGTCAAACGTTGACAAAATGCGTGAGCTTTGTGCCTGATATTTAATGGTCCCCCAAACATGTGCTGTATAAATAATAATAAGCTAACAAATAAATAAACAACAACAACAAACATTCTTACTTTAAACGCGTTAGTCTAATTGCGCAAAGCTCGTTTTTCTACGCAGATATGTCTTGAAATGCATGCTGTGTGTTTACATGATGTATCCTGTTATTAACATCATTATTGGGGAGGACGTCAGGTGTAGTGCATGTTCATCGCGTATAACAGTATATTGCAGAATGTGCGACATTAATCCGTCATTTACACTCCATGATTTTAAATACTGATGTAATTACCACAGGCCTGGCGAGAATCATCCGTGACATGGAGATGTCTTACTTACGCTTCATTACAAGACCTTTCATGCGCAATAAGAAAACAATTCAGATGCTACTTACAGTTTATCTCTACGACAGGATAATCGAATTCCAGTGTATATTGATTTAATTACGAGGAAACATCAGACTGGAAATGACTACAATACTAAAGAGAGGAATTCTGCCGTTCTGGCGTTTCACGTCAATAATAAACCACGCTACGCAAATAGCGCAAATGCATCAGTTGTACCAGAGCGCAGCCTATTCTTGTTCACATTTACGCATATTATTTACGGCACTCCACTGCCAGGAAAACTACTTAAATTAATGCATTTTAAATAAAAAGAAATAAAAATATGCATATTTGCATATTTTTGTTCAAGCTGTAGTGTGTAAAATGATATTAAAAATAAAACTTATTTTAGACCTAAGCACTGCAAGCACTCTTAAAGCTTACAGGCGCAGTCATTTTTACCGCAATTTTTAGCAAACAATATTTATGAAAATTATTATTATTATTTTAATTTCTTCTATAAAGTGCAGCTCTTATGGGATGAAGAATCAGACTGCTTTGTAGTCCAGATTTTGTGCAAAATATCTGATTCTTCCAGGCCAATAGGTGTCAGTATAATACCCGTTTTTTCAAGTGAATCACTGGGGGAAAATGACTTCTTGCAATCTAATAAATATTCTGTAAGCCATTTTGCCGTTTGGCTTTCTGCTATACAGCACTAAATGAAGACCATAGACTTATATTAGTAATAAGTAGTAGTCTCAATACTTCAAAGAGTAACTTTTGTGACACTGCTTCAAAGTCAGCCACCAGACAGTGAAAATACTAAGGCTGTGTTCGAAATAGACTACTACATACTGGATACTGCATACTGGACTCAGTATATACTGGATACTGCATACTGGTCCTTGTAGTAGTATGCAGTACAGTTTCCAGTATGAGACAAAAGCAAAGCACACTACGGGGTCACGTGAACGTAGCGTTGCATGATGGGATGCAGTACACCACGAAGATAGTTCTGTTCGCGTACTAGAATATTTTGCGGAAGTAGTAGGTCATCCGGGTATGTTTCGCGTACTGGAAATTTTCATTTTGGTCACATATTGCATACGACATACTGATTTGGGGCTCGATCAGTATGCCAGTAGTATGTAGTAGACTATTTCGAACACAGCCTAAGACAAAGCTCAGTGGTAAACTACATATCTGTCTGTCTGCATGACAATATTTACATATGTGCTTGTTTAATAGTTTGCCAGCATTTCGCCCACAGTATGCAGCTATAAAACTTAGATATTACTTCATAATTACTGCAATATATTACTATATTACTTTATATTACGGCTATAAAAGATATGGTATGACAATAAAGTTTACACACAATGATGAACATTACTATGTTTTTTACTGTATGTTTCCAGTACTAACCAGAATAAATTTCAGAATTTCATATGTTCATGTTTTGGGTTTTTAAATTTTAACTGTTTTGAAATTTGCACTGAAACGAAAATTTCATGAAAAACCTGAGTGATCTGATTTAATTTGGTCTTCCTACAGTTGAAACTACTTTAAAATGGGAATTACAAATGTTTCTTAGAATAGTTTTAGCAAAATTCTAGTGATAAACTTTGTTTAGGTCTGCTTACATAAATGAAACATTAGAAGAACCAGTCTGTCTAACAGCTGGGTGATAACATTATCTGATGCCAAGTAGAAACTGCAGAGTCAGTACCATTTGGGGTGTGGCGATACACTCAGCTCATGAGACTAGACGAGACACGATATTGGGTTCACGAGAACGAGATGAGATTTTAAGAACACTAAAATGACAAATTATATGACTGGACAACAGACTTTTATTTAACTGAGTTACACATGCATTTTGAAATATTTTATTATGTAAGCATGAACTTTTAATAAACTTCTTCCTCTACAAATTGAAAAAAAAAAATCATAAAAGTTAAAATAAATAAAATTAAATATTTTAATTTTTTTCAAGCGCAAACAATATTACAGTGAGTCCCCGCTTAAGGACGGGGTTAGAGACTGAAAAGTCCGTCGTAAAGCAGTTTTCGTCGTTAGGCGTGACCCTAGATTTAGATACGCTTTGATCGTAAATACAGTAGAAAAAAACGAACAATGTTCTCGTGCGTACAGCGTGAGAAACAGCGATCGCGCTACCACAGCTTATCGTACACAACACTCCACTACACTCCACAACACTCCGCGCACCGCCCGAAATAAAAGAAAAGTAACTCTGATCCGTCGTTAACCGGACCCGTCGTTAAGAGGGACTCACTGTATTATGTGCAAAACAAAAAGTTCTTCTCTGTCAATAGAGTTCAAATGGTGCAAACAGAGCCTGACCAAGTATGTCACTGAATTTGCTGCAACTACACTGCCATGTTCATTTTTAAGAATATTAGCATGTCCACATATTAGAATATTAGCATCCCCACACTGCTCCCGATATCCTGTCTCAGCTTGCCAAAGCGCCGTTCTGTCCCAGCTACCTCTGTTCAAGTGAGATATGTTGATTTGAGTACTGAGCTGTGGTGCTGCTGTAAATGTCTCTGCATCGTGCTCGTATTAGTCGCGGTGTGCGGCATTATTTTCATACAATGTTTGTATATGGTCCGTGTCTTATCAGTCACTCTCTTGCCATTTATCATGTGAAAGTGGCGGGGGCATCTTCAATAGTAATACCTGTATTTTCCGACGTCATTCTGGCTGCTTGCTGGATCACAAATCCCGCGAGACTCAAATCTCGCTGAGTTACGTCTCGCGACACCCCAATTACCGAGGTATGTCTTTGATGTTATGAATTGAATAATCTAAATGACGTCACAATACATGACGTTGTGAATTAGTAGAATTCTGTTTCTATAGTAATGACATAACACAACATAACCGAACGTATATAAGGCCGCACGGCAAGGCAGTCGACACCAGTGTGATATTTGTTGAGAAAGAGGAAACATTGTACAGCATCACAGCTGAACTTTCTACCAATTAATACAGTAGTGGACAGTGGAGAGTGGTATAAGAAAGAAGATGGACTGCGGTATACAGACTGAGATGGAAAGTGAAAATCTGAGAAGTGGACAGGAACAAACAATGGAGGACATACAGACGCTGAGTGAACGGGAGGAGATGTTCAATATGAGAATTGAGAATATAATATCTATGATGAAGAAAGCAACAGATCAAATAAAAACAGAGAAAATAACAAACAGAGAGATGGTCAGTGAACACAAGAAGATAGAAATGGAGTGGGCAAGAGAGAGAGAAGAAATGAAGAACAGACTTAAGGAACTGGAGGATGAAAAGAAGGTGAAGCAGCAAGAGTGGGAGAGGGAGAGAAAAACACTGACGGAATGTCAGAAAGACTTGGAGAAGATGAAGGCGCATGTAGAACGTCTTCTAAATCTTCTAGTAGAGCAAGAAATGAAGAGGATGAGGGGTGAAAGGAAGAGAGATCAGAAAGAGTTGAGAAGGGATTCATGGCGCCTGAAGGTGGAGCAAATGGTGGCTAGAGCGTTTGTGAAAAAACATGGAAAACCTGAGGGCTCTTGGAAGAGAACGCTGGGACGCTGGTGGAAGAGTTGGAAGAACCATGAGCACTGCAGGAGCCAGGAGAGCAGCGTCCAAGAGGACCAAGAGAAAAACTCAGCCAATAGAGCAGAACTCTCATCCTGCCCCGGCACAAGCAAACCAGAGAGTCAGAGCTCTGCAGACCGAGGAAAGGAGACGAGAAAGAAGAGCAGATGGCAAAAATGGTTCAAGCGCTGAAATGAAAGGTTAGTAAACGAACCTGTGCCCTAGAGAGATTATAAATAATATTATGGCATTTCATAATAATAATAATAATAATAATAATAATCAACACATTTTATGAACTTATTCATTTTTGTGTTATTCACTGAAATTCAATGACAATACACCATGTACACACCATGACTAGTTTGCTAATCGCTGGCACGTGAGCTATGTATGTTTAAATAAACGGTTGTTTAAATTGAAGTTCACATACTCAACTAGTATTTTATATCTTTTCTTGCATGCTTCTACCCAAGACGATTCCATACAAGCGCCTAGGAGATGGTCTGGGTTGCAAGTGGATGTGCTGATACCCGGGTTGGATGTGCCATTGCCGCAAAGGACGTGCTGATGCCAACTCCTACCAGAGGTTCACCATCTGCACTGAAGGGACTGTGACTACTTGGCCTGGAATGAGAACCATGAGCACTGCAGGAGCCATGAGAACATCGTCCAAGAGTTCACCTGCCGCTCATCGCGCCTCCCCTTCGCATCTATTTAAGCTTCCCCCTCACTCTTCCGGGTTGTGAAGTATTGGTGCCATGCCACGTACCAAGCGTTCTCTCCGTGTTACTGCCTCCCTGTGTACCAACCTCTGCTCTCCTCCTAGACCTCGTCCCCCGCCTAGTCCCTCTGTACCTCCTGGCTTCTGTCTCACCGGCGAGACCCTGGACTGTCCTGACCACGATTACAACACTCCTGCACAACACACCTTGAACGGAGTAACTGACCTGTTTGATAGCTTTGTGATCATTGTTTCAATAAAGATGGCTATTATACGCACTTGGATCCTTGTCTGCCTGATTAGTACGTTACAGAAAGGTTAGTAAACAAACCTGTGCCCTGCACTGAAGAGACTGTGACTACTTGGCCTGGAATTAGAACTACAACTATAACTATAGAACTACATTTGGATTATAAATACAGACTTCTGCTAACAGGCCGCCCAATGGAGGATGGGTTCCCTTTTGAGTCTTGGTCCTCCTGAGGTTTCTTCCTAATCCCCACCATCATAGGGAGTTTTTCCTCGCCACTGTTGACTCTGGCTTGCTCATTAGGGATCTGGACCCATACAATTGTAAAGCTGATGTGTTGTAAATTGTAAAGCTGATTGATGTGTTGAGAAAAGTGCTATATAAATAAATTCAAGGATTCAAGGAGACTTTATTGTCATTCACATCACATGTGGTACATGAGGTGGAACGAAACTCCACTACACTCCACTACACTCCACTACACTCCACAACACTCCAAACATTCCACTGTGCTGCCACTGCTCCTCCGCGCACCGCGCGAAATAAAAGAAAAGTAACTCTGATCCGTCGTTAACCGGACCCGTCGTTAAGAGGGAACTCACTGTATTATGCGCAAAACAAAAAGTTCTTCTCTGTCAATACAGTTCAAATGGTGCAAACAGAGCCTTACCAAGTATGTCACTGAATTTGCTGCAACTACACTGCCATGTTCATCTTAAAGAATATTAGCATGTCCACATATTAGAATATTAACATCCCCACACTGCTCCCGATATCCTTTGCTGTCTCAGCTTGCCAAAGCGCCTTTCTGTCCCTGCTACCTCTGTTCAAGTGAGATATGTTGATTTGAGTACTGAGCTGTGGTGCTGCTGTAAATGTCTCTGCATCATGTTCATATTAACCGCTGGGTACGGCATTATTTTCATACAATGTTTGTATATGGTCCGTGTCTTATCAGTCACTCTCTTGCCATTTATCATTTCTTCCGGGTACCCAAAATGCTGCCAAACAAACGATTTGAAAGTGACGGAGGCATCTTCAATAGTAATACCTGTATTTTCCGACGTCATTCTGGTTGCTTGCTGGATCACAAATCCCGCGAGACAGATTTTTTACGCGATGAGAAATCTCGCTGAGTTACATCTCACAAGATCTCGTGACACGAGATCTCGTCACACCCCATTTAGCCATGTACAATAGCCATGTATTGTATTGGTACTGCTGACATGTCTGCATCTAACACATTAGAAATCCTTTTTTGACAGTGACGTGGTCATTGGGGAAAAGTGATATTTTAGATACCATCATGAATGAGAACATTGCCCCCAAAACTGAAGTGATGGGCACTTTCACCAGCAGATGTCATAACCAATGAATTTGAACTATGTATCATACTGTCGGCTTTGTCTAAATATCATTACAAAGCACATGCATTTACTTTTCACCACTAGAGTAATACAATCACATCTGGTATGGTGTGACAAAAAAGGCAACTGTTGCACAAATGTGTGTTGAATACATTTGAATCCTTTCAGAGATAGTTTTCATGGCTTGTCTGGAGAACTTGCAAGTACTTCTGTATGGCACTCGGTAACTCAAAATTGAGATAATGTCTGTTGCTGAAAGAACATCAGGTTCACATGATCTCATACAGCACATTAGACTTTGTCTTCATGCGCAGTAATAGTGAAACATCATAAGATTCAGCCTGCACTGCACAGAATTGCTAAAGCCTCTGCTTAATGGCATGGGTTGATATTTCCCAAAGGTTTGGGTTCCCTTCTCTTCACAACTAGCTGCTCACAGAGGCTGCGCTAGTCTGCAGGTGCTCTTGTGCTTGCTGGCTGGTGGAAGGCACGTCAGTATTGGGGTTGGTGTCCAGCTGGTAGCATTTGCCCAGATTTTTGATGATGTTGAAGTTATGGATTGGCTGTTTCAGCGATGCTGTTCTCCAAGAGCCACCCGTCAGACTCAGACTCAGGATCTCCTAACCTCAACATGTTTTCCATGGAGGTCTGCAGGTAGCGCATGCCCGTTAGCACAGAGAGCTGCAGGTGAAGTGCAGTACAGAGTAGAAGAGAGAGAGGATTGAAGTGTAAGGAAGGAGAAAAAAGACAAGATAGGACACAGACAGGACACAGGGAAGAGACTAATGTTTTGGCCTATCCCATTCCAGAGTACAAAAAAAGAAATCACATCCAGAAACACAAAATTTTATTTCACCAAGTATGTTTTTAGACTACGTGCTGAGACATGAAAACTATATCTAGTGTAGAAAGCAAGCATTTTTATATATTACTATATGTTCCTAAATGTCGTCTGTGTCTTATAGAGGTGTTTAAAGGATGAATAATAAATGTTTTGTCGTCTAAAGGTTCAATGAACTATGAATAACTGGTAAGTTGTGTACCTCAAAGAGCCAGATGATGAGCTCAATGAGACCTACTGACTGCATTATTTGGCTGTAGTACTGTAGCAGAGCTTGCTGGCATCCCTTCTGGTCCAGGTTCGGCTCTTGGGTCTTTTAGTTGTAGTTATAGTGAGTGGAGTTGTTGGTGATTTGGTGTTGGATAGAGGGTTTCGGAGAGTTGACTTTATAACCGCTGACGGGCACAGCACCTGTAAGGGACTTCCCCTTCACTTTGCTTCGCAGCTGATTGTCAGGGAGGAGTATAGGAGAAAGACAGATCATCTGCTGAGACTGTCAGATATATCTACAGAAGTATGGAGTAAATCACGTCTAGTTCCACAGTCTGTAACAGACTGGTCTGCCTGTTGTAATACACAAATGTGGAAGATAATTTATCAGCTGAATCAGATATGCTTGTACAGAGAAATCTGCTCAAATTGTGCTGAACTCTGGCCTTCCAGGACTCGGGAGGAGGGGGAGTACCTGATTCCAACACACTCAACACTCCCAAGAGGTTAAAGTTTATGTCAGGGCTGGCCCCAGGGCGGCTCCACCTGTCGCCACCAGGAGGAGCCCGCGAGTCAGACCACAGGCTAATCAGCGGTGATGGCATGCACCTACCATCCTTTCTTTATAAGGATGACAGACGCAGTGCCTCACCGCTGAGTTGTCTGCTTCATGTTGTCAACCTCAAGCCATCTCTCTATTGTCTTTGCTCGGTGTCTCGCCACCCTGCCTCTTGCTCGTTTCAGTTGTTTTGTTTGTTTCTCTGTCCATTCGAGTACTTACTTCCTGCGCCGCTCCCTGGCCTCTCTCAAGTTTTCCTCCCGTTGTTATTCTTCCTGTCTGTTTGGTTTTGGTTTTTGGGAAGGGTTTTTTGTTCCTCACGGTGTTTGCCAGCCAGCCAGCTACTTCCCCTGGCATCCTTTGTTTTCACTGAAAACACGTTGGCACTTTGTTCCCTCGCGTGTGTACGTATCGTTCAGTGCACGGACGAGGCGCTTGGGTCCACCATCCTAAAACCTCCGCGGGAGATTCCGTCTCCTACATCTCCCGCTCTGACAGTTCAGCTCTACCACTGATGCTCTGCTGCCTTGTCATGGCTTTAGTTAGATCTCCAGGAGATTATTCAGCTGTAAAGCAGATATGAAGCAGCTTCATTAGCTGGACTGTGGTCCATGAGAACCAACTACAGCTCTACAAATTAAATCAAATGTAGAAATCTGTTCAGAAAAAGCTACAAACATAATTCAAAACTTGAGAAGATGGATAGACTAACTTAATATTGCACTGTGGGCTTTCAGTACCTGAAAGAACGACAGTGGAGTTTTAACTGACGATGATTCAGTAGTCTCTGAGTTCTGATGAATATGGGACTCATGTCTACTAAATCCACAACCTAACCGCTGGACATGTCCAAGTAGTGGTGACTAATCCACTGGATGTGGAACCAGTCTCTGACGCATTGCCACAACACTGGAACTGTGTCTTCGTAGTACCGCATGGTGTCCCGCAGTCCCAAGAGCAGGGACTCTTCCAGATCACTGCGCATCGCGTGGCATATCACAGCCCCAACCAGGATGCAGAAGGTGAAGACAAACATGGACATGATGTAGGGCAGCATGAGCAGGAACTTAGCCGAGTCCGCGCGGTCGTAGCAGATCGTTCCGCCCAGGACATTGATGCTGCAGGCCCACACCCATCAGCACATTGGGCAGCACGATGATCTCATTGATCATGAGCTCGCGCCTCTGGTGGATCTCCACTTTCAAAAACAGGCCCAGGCCGAAGAGGGTGAGGCCCGTGATCACAGAAACCCAATTCAGCGCCCACAGAGCTCGGGCAAGGACATTACGCTTGGTCTTAGTGAATGTCACTTTTAAGATGGCCATTTTGATGTTTTGTACTAATATAACTGGTTGTTATTTACTCCATCTTCAATCATAATAAAATAAATTACGATTACCATTGCTAAATCTGCATTACTGCAAAGGAAAAGGATGTCATAATTAAATCTTTGTAATACATATTTAAACAAGTACAAATGAACAATATACAGAATTCATGTCTTTATTCATGCATATTAATTTTAGTTTCTGTTTATTCACAAAGTTAAAATATTATGTACTATGTTTGGAAGGGAACTACTGGAAATTGCAAGTCTAAATTAACATACTAAAAAATGTTTTATCAAAAAATCAAATATGAGAACCTAGATGAAACAATATGCCACGATCTGCCCCTTACCTAAACCTCAAAACTCACACTGCCCATATATTTGACTGTACCTGCTCACACCCTGTTTAACAATGGGTGAAATTTGAGGAGGGAGAAGGGAGTAATGAGGAGAAGTGACTCGTTTTGATGCCCAGGATAATCCCCCTCATCCTCAGGATTAAGTGAAACACTTCCAGTCCAAACAGACCAGTCCCAGAGCAGAACGAGGATCCAGCCCTCCCTCTGCCTTAGCACTCAGACGATCTTCCTCCACCTTATCACCCCCCCCCCAAACCTAAGCTAACGCACCAGATTGTAATGATCAGATGCTCCTGAGCACTCTGATTAGGAGGCTTACATGTGCCAGACTGGAAATAAGCTCCGTAGGACAGAGAACAATGGAAGAATGGTTTAGTGCCTTGGAACTATTTTTATCAGGTCTTTATGTAATAAACTGCCATAATTGGGTAACTGGAAAGTTTTCAGGATTGTCCTTAGACTTTTCAACACAGCATGTACACTAAATCAAATCAAATATATTTGTATAGCGCTTTTCACAACACATGTTGTCACAAAGCGCTTTACAGGATTTACAAGGTTAACAATACTATGGGTCCAAATCCCTAATGAGCAAGCCAAAGGCGACAGTGGCGAGGAAAAACTCCCTAGATGGTGGGGAATAGGAAGAAACCTTGGGAGGACCAAGACTCAAAAGGGCACCCATCCTCCATTGGGCGGCCCGTTAACACACAAATTAAACAAAAACAAATTATACAGATGAATACACAAGTCACAAATCACACAATCAGGCTAAGTATAATGTAACTAGAATGAAAGTTCTGGGTGTTGATATTGTCAATGTAAATGTCTTGTGATGAACGCCAGGTTTTCATTCCGTGTCTGAGTGATGATAGGCTACTGGTATTGTAGGCTCCGACTGCAGTGTTACTCCCCAGGTGAACCTCGGAGAAGAAAGATATATGACGTGGTAAATATGTAACAAATTATTCAAATTATTCAAAGGCCAAACTAAACAGATAAGTCTTTAGTTGAGTTTTAAACATTGAGACTGTGTCTGAGTCCCGAATAAAGGCAGGAAGATTATTCCACATATTATATAATTAATATAATTCCATTATATAGGTTTTACAGTAAAACTTATATCTGTGTTATATATTGTGACTACTCCACCTCCACGCCCTGTGATACGGGGCTGATGAACATAACTGTATCCAGGAGGAGCTGCTTCATTAAAACTTACATATTCGTTTACTCTAGCCCATGTCTCTGTTAAACAGAGTGCATTTAGTCTGTTATCTGAGATTATTTTGTTTACTATCACAGCTTTATTGCCAAAAGTATTTTCTCATCCAAATCATTGGATTCAGGTGTACCAATCACTACCATGGCCACAGGTGTATTAAACCAAATCACGTAGGCATGCAGATTGCTTCTACAAACATTTGTGAAACAATGGGTCGCTTACAGGAGCTCTGTGAATTTGAGCGTGTCATTGCGATAGGACACCTGTGTTGTGAAATTTCCCTGCTACTATTTATTCCACAGTCAACTGTCAGAGGTATGTAAACAAAATGTAAATGATTGGGAATGACAGAAATTGTCCATGAGGTGGTAGGATGAGTGGGGTCTGAGTGGGGTCAGCGGAAGGTTAAAGGTTGCCAGGAGGACGGTATGTGTCTGACTCCGTTGTCTCCAAGTGTAAAGTTTAGTGGAGGGGCAGGGCTGGACTGGTAATCTGGCGTACCGGGCATTTGCCCGGTGGGCCGACAGTCCTCAGGGGCAGATTTTTCCTCCCTTTTTTTCTAAGAGACCGGCCCACAATTTAGAGGGGGCGGCCCATTGGCCCATCTTCAATATAGACAGTGGACTGAACCAATCAGGATATAGGACGAAAGCGGCCCCACCCTTTCTCTGTGTGGTCCTCTGTAACTCCCGCTACGTTCAGTGTTGAGCAGTGTTGCCAACTTAGCGACTTTGCCTGGTACGCCAGATTACCAGTCCAGCCCTGAATAGCATTGGTTCCTGTAGTTTACTAGTAGTCTGGCTGAAGGGTATCTTGAATTGTGACCTATGCTACTATCTAGGATGTATTCCGTAAACAGATGCAAAGCACTTGGTAAGTCGCTCTGGATAAGAGCGTCTGCTAAATGCCCTAAATGTAAATTCATACACCCAGACCCTAATGGCTGCAGTAAGTGCCCATATTCCCTCCTTTTAGCAGAACGTGAGGTTCCCACAAGGACCATTCCTGGTCGCATGGTGAGTTTGGAGGTCAACCATGGGGTAAGGTGAATAGACTGGTGTTGCACTCCAATTATTTCCAAATTTCTTACATCAGCCTCCTGAATGTGTGGACAGAAGCAGTCACAGTTGCTCAGGTGATGGCCCTTTTCTGACCATCTCTCTCTGTGCCACAAAGTAGTAACTGCTTACAGAGGATCATTCAGCAATTCCTTCTCTGAGGAGAAGTCGTCATCTTCCTCAAGAGGCAGCATTTAGCAGTGTTGTTCAAAGTTGTTTGTGTGATGTGAGCAGTAGGCATGATGCCAAAACCAGAGATAATTTAAATAGCACTTTATTTAGGCTACTTAACATAGACCGCGCACTTGTGCTTAGCAAACACATAACATACAATGTATATGGAGTGAGACAAAGATGAGTGACAAACACAACACTGACACACATTAAATACCTTCAAACAAACAAGAACCAGGTGCAACACAGTGTTGACGAGTCAAGCTACAAGTGAGATGGATGAACGCATGGACATTGAACCACATCCAAAGCAAATACATATATGGACGTAAACAGATGCAGACTACATCACATATGACTGTGGGGAGGGGTCAGGGGTTGTAACGTGACAGTTTGCTTTGTTGTTCAAATCGCAATTGAAAAATGTGTGCTGTGGCTTGTAGAAGCATCACTGACCGATTCCATTCACAATCATTTATTTTCCATACAGCTACACACTTACCTCTAAACATAAAGACCAAATTAATTTAAGTTATAATAAGGAAACTAAAATAAATAACAAATTAAGGAGCTTAATGGCAAAGTTCACAACAGGGGTTTGCCTTTTACCGGTAATATGCAAACGCACGCGGTATTATACCATGAATCAACCAATAAATGTCCTGATTTAATTAGAATTGGTATTTAAACAGTCATCCTCATCATGCTGTTCACATGTTGACATCATGAGACCAAGACCACACCTATCAACTGATCAAGAGTACCTCACCATTGTGAGGCTTCAAGCGGGATGTTTTCAGATGGAAGTGGCCACTGAGCTTAGAGAGTAACAAAAGGTCATCAGCAGGTTGCAGGTGAGACTGGAAGAGTGAGAGAAAGGCACAGACGTGGACATGCTTTCACCACATCTCAGACCATTCAAAACCATCAAAGTGGTCTGCATGCTAGTTGAGCTCCACGGGTACCTGACCACACCACCAGACACAGGCATCATGAGTCAAAACCTGTTTCAGAGAAAGGAGATTAAGAACTGGATAGAGAATTATGGTCAAAACACAATGTATGGCAGGGGTGAGGATTTATCAGATCACTACTCCACTTTTTGCGGAGTGTCACCCCATGGAAATGAAGCAATTTGATGCTACACTGAGGAAGGTCACACACGTTCTGAAACACATAAAACGTGATTCCATAAGTATATTTTTTTATTAACAGTTCTGATTTCATCCTGGGTAGTAGGTTCGCTCACAATTTTGCATAAGAACACTACCAAGAATAAGTAATGGTATCAAAACATCCTCTAATAGCAACTTCTCCCAATGATCCAAGAGCAATGGTTCTTTCACCATGATGGAGCATGATGGTGATAACAAAGTGGCTCGGTGAAGATAACCTTGAAAGTTTGGGTCCATGGCCAGGAAACTCCCCAGATCTCAATTCCATTAAACCTGTGATCAGTCCTTAAAAGGAGGGTGGACAAACAAAATCCCAGAAACTCAACTCCAAGCACTGATTAGACAAGAATGGATTGCCATCACCCAAGATTTTGCCCAGAAGCATGCGGAGATTAATTGCAGAAATCTTAAAGAAGAAGGGTGTAAATATGAAGTCTTTGTTTAAACTGGATGTATTTATCAATTTAAAAAGTATATGGAATGCTTAAAATTGTCTAACAAAAGGTTCTAAAAATTCTCAATTCTCAAACCTTTAGGCCATGAATGTACTACTCGTCTCTTGGCCCCCTGTGAGACATGAGGTTTCAGTCTCCCCATCACATACGGTGTTTGGTAACATGTTGTGCTTCATCTTTTCATCTTTTGCAGCTCCTGTACCACACTTCTACGCCAGGTGACTAGGTCAATAGGCCAGGTTTTCTTTTTCCAGGTGTTGTGCAAATTAAGGCAACTCCTGGAATGCAGTTTTATTCCATCTTAACATGTGTCCAAACCATCTTAACATGTGTCCAAGCCATCTTAACATGTGTCCAAATCATCCTAACATGTGTCCAAGCCATCTTAACATGTGTCCAAACCATCTTAACATGTGTCCAAGCCATCTTAACATGTGTCCAAATCATCCTAACATGTGTCCAAGCCATCTTAACATGTGTCCAAACCATCTTAACATGTGTCCAAGCCATCTTAACATTTGTCCAAATCATCTTAACATGTGTCCAAGCCATCTTAACATGTGTCCAAGCCATCTTAACATGTGTCCTAACCATCTTAATATGTGCCCAAGCCATCTTAACATGTGCCCAAGCCATCTTAACATGTGTCCAAGCCATCTTAAGCATCTTACTGTAATGTTCTTGGTGATGTTTTGACTGCCAGTTGTCGTGTATAGTTGTTGGTTGGATATTTTAGTGGGCCAAAAGATCTTGATGCATCTGTTGCATCTGTTGTGAAAGACATCAAGTCTCCTCACACGCCAACACTCTGCACCACACAGTAGGCCAAATTTTACATTGCTGTTCTTCAGAAGCATCTGTGTTTTTAGGCTGTAATCTTTGTACCCTGGGGCCTTTCCCAGCCTTGCTCTAATGCCTTTATGAACAGCATTGTCCTTATTATTAAGGCTGCCACAAACTGAAGTGATGCTTCATGCACCTGAATGGATGCTGTGGGGTTGGAGATGATGCAAGGAGGTTTGGGAGGTGTTGTCCATTGGCTAATGGAACCCCTAACTGGCTGGAGGCCCTAGGCAGCTTTTACCTATTGCACAGACTGTCCTTGTCTAGAGGACACAAACAAACCTCACCAATGTTCTCATTTGATTTACAAGTCCCAGAGCAGAGAACCACAGTATGACGGAGCAACTTTGGGAGCTCATTAGACCACTTTCCCCCCCTCATTATTATTTAGAACAATCTAAAAATTACCTTTAGAATTTGTTTAAAAAAACAACATAATAATGATATCTAATTACACCCAAGGGTGACCTGCTTTTCTGTCATGTTCCTTTGGCAGTCAAACTGTTTCAAATCAAATCAGTGTCAGACCCCCATTGCACCCACTGAAACCTACAGAGAGTAGTCATACTGAGAAAATAGATGTTCTCTAACCTTTAAGCCAATTAGGTGTGTGCAATATTATCTCCGAAAACATGTACACACATATACACTTCCGTATATTCTGTGCTCACTGCAGTCCTTTTAGATACTTCATAGACATAGAGAAATATGCAGCTACATAATTCACTTGTGTGACTGGCCTGTTTTCTAGAAATATTAATGAAAATTATTAACAAAATGAGCAAGAATATTCATCTGATTACTGTACTAAAAGATTCTCAGATAAAAGCTGAACTGATTAACAGTTTAATTTATTAACAGTGGATAATCAGTTTAACATATTGACTTGGTTTAATCCTTATGTCCATGGCTCGGTCTATAGAAAAGGCCAGAGAAGGTCAGGTGATAAGGTTTCGTGTTCTGTGTGATGTGTAGCATAGATTTTGCTTGTTGATATAGATTTTAACAAGTGAAATCTTTCTATCAATTTCTCCAGGTGTCTGGTTGAATGGCAACTGGCACACTGTAAGCTGATGAAGGGGTCTAAGTTGATAGTGTTGTACGCTTCTCAGCACATGTAGCTTTGTTTGTATTTCACTGTTCTTGGTCTCTAACCCCACCATGTGGCACACAGAAAATGTTGTTCAATCCATTTGCGCAAAAGGCAATATTAAAAACTGCTCATAATACTGACTGGCCTTTAACTTTATGAAACAGTATTAAGGCAACTGATGGCATTTCAACAAAATGCTTTTTGACATTTTCTCTGACAATTCAACAGCACGGGCCTTTGACACAGTGTGTTCTTTTATGCTTCATCTAATACTGAATGACTCAACTGACCTAAAACCTTCAGACCTTCAGAACCTTGTGAAACTACTGTTATATTGATTTATGAACATGTCTGAAGACTGTATTTGTTTCTCATTTACAATTAATGCATGTATGTGTCCTTTCATATAACAATTCAGTGATTAAACAGGGGTATTCTGAAACGATACTGAACATTGCAAACTAGTTCAGTAGCTACTGAAATCCACAAAGTCAACTGATACCCTGATATCAGAAGCCTTTCCTTCAGAATAATTTTTCTTTAAGAAAAATATTGTTTTAAAAAGCTATTTTATATTTTACACACTTCATGAACAAAAAACATTTTTCTTAAATCTACCATAAAACTTGAATTATGTATTTATTTTAAAGTACACAAACAAAACCACCTCACATTACAATTTTAGGAGCATATGGCTAATGGCTAACAAGACAATTGTAAATACATTGCTTCAAAAATAATTTATATATTTGTGTATTAATATATTCATGATTTTAAAAGAGGCACAATAAAAGTATTACCCTCCGACTGCATTACCTCGCGACCTCTTGTGCACAGCAGAGAGAGGGGTGAGGGGTAAACCCATACAATCACATTTGCAACTCAGAATTATGTTCAAGATCTACAATTTGATTTTAAGTTGTATCTAGTTATTTGATGCATAACTTGTGCCACCCGACCTGCAGAACCGCCTGTCGTAACGTCGGACTGGCCCAGAGGTAAAGCGCAGGTGTGCTGATCGCGTTAAAACGCGCCATTGATGCAAAGAGGTTTGTGGCCTCGTTCCTAAAGTAAATGCCATACCTGCTCACCTGCTTTATAACAATGTTGACAAACGCAGGACTCCAAAGAATTAAGAATATTATAACTACAAAAATGATTATCCGTAAGGACTCTTTCTTATTTTCACTCTCTTGGCTTGGTGGGTCTCGTGCTAGTTGATTTCGAGCAACTAGATATAATTTTATGGTCATGACAATTTTTGTCACGATTATGATTTGAAAACAGGCTATGGAGAAGGCGTATAATTTAACAGACACAGCAAATGAGACTAAATTTACTGCAAGTATTTGTATGTAAACATGTAACCAAGAATACACGCAGACTGCAATTACAACTGGTCTAGAAATGAAACGGTTATAAAAGAAGGGGTGACATACTGCAAGATACCGATCAAACTGAGCAAACATAAATGTTAACAAGTTCACACCAAGCAAAGACGTTACTATGAAGTATGTTCCGTTTCTGGATGGGAAGCCTTCTTGGACATCAAAAAGACACATATAATAAACGGAGACGCCCGTTAGTGTGTCGCTGATGCCTGTGTTGATCATGAACACGAATCTGTTCTGGTTTCGGAGGGATCTGGTTTTTAAAATGCCTATGGTTGTAGATCCAGCTAGAGGAAAAGCACACGTGGCGAAGATGATGTGGTACATGAAGATGAAATAGTCTTCAGGATGCGTGAAGTCGACTGCAAGAGGAATTCCACTGAAGCTTGTGTTCTCTTCACGGAGAGCCCCACTCATACTGGACTGATGGAAACAACCTTTTTTAATCCTTTACTTTTCATCCCAGACTTTATGATGACCCAGTCTATGTTGACCCAGTGACAGCAGTGTGGTGAAATAATCATGTGTAGTGTAACTGCAGGATGGAATATAATAATGTGCGAGAAACGACCCACAAACGTTGCAGAAGCTAATAAAAAACTGATGGAAATGTGTTGTAAAAGTGAAATATGTGATGGGAACAGTAATGGTACACCAGACAGACTTGAGGCAGTCACCCCACCCCGGTACACTCTGTAAATCTACAAATAACTGCTCAAATATATACAGTAGTAATGGTACATAAAGGGCAACCCAGAATCGTAGTACAAAGAACACAAAAACAAAGTCGAATCAATCGGTGGAGCACACGAGTAAAGCGAGGCGAGGCCTTCCGAGCAGGTCCGAACAGGTCTGAACAGGTCTGAACTGGTCCAAACAGGTCTGAACAGGTCCGAACTCTCTTTTATTGTAGAGCGCGTCCGGACAGGAGTCCACGGAGCACCGGGGCGTCGCGGGACAAATGTGTTTACCAGGCAGGAATTCAAGGTCCACTGAGGAGTCTGATGTTGACACAGACACAGGGATCACAGGGGACGGGAATAATGCCTGAAACAACAGAGATGTGCACCACCCTCCCCCCCCCCCCCCCCACCGGTACAGTAATGAATCATTGCATTACAGAGACTTGTTGACAAACATACAGTAATATTATGAGAGATTATGATTAATTATGAGAGATTATGAATATTATGATTATCAGAGAATGATCATTCACTATCCCTTGTGCAGTTTCACCTCTGACTAACCCTAGTGTTCTTTCACCACGACTCACCTTGACATTCACTTATGAAATTATGATATTCATGTCCCAATATACTCATGTCATCTCCCAATATCATTAGAGAGTGTGTATAGTAACAGTAGAAATGATACTATGAAGTTGCTGGGTATATTGGCTCGCGAAATATTTTGACTAAATTAATGCAACAAAGTCCTTGTCAAATATATCCAGATAAGCAGGTTCTTCTTTATTTATAAATAATCTGCTTTTGGAAAATGTATAATTGTTACCTATATATTTTGTGTAGCCTATCCTACATTATTAGAAACAGATGACCTAGTGCCTGGGTGACGTTAGGGTGGTGATAAACTTGCCTCACCTAACCTAGGTATTAGTTAATTAAAGATGCATCCCTATCCTCTGTAATGCCTTCGTCTTTCAGGTGTTTCATTAAATCTCTCTTTAATTGTGGTTTTCTTTGTTCCACAGAACCAAACCCAGTAGGATGAGACAAAAGACAATTAAAAAACAAGCAATGAGAACATTGGGTACAGTTACAACAATCCAAGGGTCTTCACAACACGGAACACGTGAGAGAACTATCTGTAGTCTCGGGATGTGACACGGGTTTTCGACTAGTGAGACACACGATACAGCCGGCACAAGAGATACCAGTAAGAGGAAAGAGGAAGATTGGACACTGACTGACTGACTGTTTTACAAAACATTATGTTATTTCAACTCCTTTAAATATAAATGATCCAACCATTGCCTGCTTCTGACTGCTCCCTCTAGGTTTTTGTGTGACTATTCGTCTGTCTGTGTGTGTTATTCCCTTCACGTGTTCCTTGTCTAATCAGCAATAAAACATCATTTTTACTGAAGATGGGATTTGGAATTTTTTACTTGACAGTTCTACTGTTGTGCTGGCACTGAATTGATAGATATTAGATGGAAGGAAGTATGTAGAATTTTTACATAGATAGTGATAGCATTTAGAGTTCATGCAATGTGATGAATTTTTACATAGATAGTGATAGCATTTAGAGTTTATGCAATGTGGTTGTCACTGAAGATTAAAACATTCACTTGCATATTTGTTTTCAAATATTCCTTGCCACCTTGACTGCCACCAAACTGAAGAATGGGGAAATAAATGCTTAAATAAACAATACATTTTCTTTATATGGGTACATGAAAACTTTGCAGTACAATATGTAGAACAATGTCTTTAATCTTCTCTTCAAGTTCATGAAATATTTGGAGTACTGGCCAACATAACAATCCACTCCCCCTCACAAGGGCATGTGTGTCCTTATAGAATATCCATAAACACATCTCAATAATTTTCTCATTTGCTGTTGAAGTCCCAGAGTAGGGAATCTCAGTAGGCCTGCAGAGTCTTTGGGACCTCATTACATGAGTATTTTCCTCTCACTTAATGGGTCTACAGCTGTTAAACTATGACAAGCTGAGATTTCCTGGAATACACAAGGGCAAAAGGGGACGAAAATTAGGATAACTAATTACACCCAAGGTAGTGCCACTTTCATAGCATTTCCCCACGGCAGCCAGACCATTTCAAATCGAATCAGTGTCAGAGTCCTGCTGAACTCTCTCTAAACTACATAGAGTTGTCACATAGTCCTTTCAGGTCACACTGGGCAGTTTGTGATGCTCTAAACTTTAGAGTTATGTTTTCAGGTAGTTGACAGCACAAAACTTTAGAGTCTAAAGTTTTGTGCTGTCAACTACCTGAAAACATATTTACGAACGGTTGAGTCTCCCCAAGTGCACCTCTGGGTATTGAGCACATCTAATATACATATATAATCATTTTCTTTGAAGAGAATGTTTTGATACTTCAGAGATAATAAGCAATATGCAGCTGCATTAAGCACTTGTGTGAAGGTAGTATTAGGCTACTGGCCAGTTTATTAGAAATGCTAACAGCATTTTTTAGCAAAAACAAACAAGAAAGTCCATCTTATTACTGTTAAAGGAAATTATTATAAATGTAAATGTGAAATCCGGTATAATGTATAGTTTAGACATGTCGTCTCTATAAGCCTGCATCACCAGTAGGATGAGTGGTACTGAAGTTCTAGGACATTTTGAATGCGATGCTTTCACAGGACGCTACATTTGCCACACGTGACATTTCTGCCTGGCTAGATTAGATTTTCCCATGTCAATTGTTAGTGGCATCATTGTAAAACAGATGCATCTAAGAGTAGAAAGCAGCAGGCCTCCACCCTGATACATCATCCACTGTAGTCGTCCAAACATCCTCTGGAAGTGTCATGAGTCATGGGATTCATGGAACGGGTTCCACGGCCAAGTTGCCACACACAAGGTTGAGGTCACTACGGGCCATGCCAAGAACCAGCTGAAGTTGTCTATCACAGCTATGGACTCTGATGAATTAGAAATAGATCTTGCTTCGCTAGGAGTTTTGTAGATGAATCTGTGTTTGCTCAATGCCAGGAGAATGCTGTCTACTTCAATATAGTAGCTGCAGTAGAGACTGGCGGAGGATGAATAATGGCTCGGGGCTGTTTTCCATGGCATGGGCTAGGACTCTTATTGTGGAGAGTGATGTTAATACAATAGGATACAAGGACAATTTAGACAATTATATGTTTCCAGCTTTGTGGCAGTTTGGAGAGTCCCTATCCTGCACTAGCATGCACAAATATATGTCAGCATAGGCATGATTTGACATTTTTACTGTGGAGGAAAAGACCTGCACAGTGGAAGAGACCTGCACAGAGGGAGAGACCTACACAGAGGAAGAGACCTGCACAGAGGGAGAGACCGGCACAGAGGAAGAGACCGGCACAGAGGGAGAGACCAGCACAGAGGAAGAGACCTGCACAGAGGGAAAGACCTACACAGAGGAAGAGACCTGCACAGAGGGAGAGACCTGCACAGAGGGAGAGACCTACACAGAGGAAGAGACCTGGATAGAGGGAGAGACCTGCACAGAGGAAGAGACCTGCACAGAGGGAGAGACCAGCACAGAGGGAGAGACCTACACAGAGAGAGAGACCTACACAGAGACCTGCACAGCACCCTGACCTCAACTCCACTGAACATCTTTGGGTTGGTGTTTTTATCCAACACCAGTGTCTGACATCACAAATTGATTTACTGTATATAAGAACTTCCCACTGACTATAGTAAAATAAATCATTACATTCTCAAATGTATTTTTGTCATTGTAATGAGGGTTTATGCATACAATACTAGGTCAACGTAGCTTGATCATGTTGTGAATGTATTTGTATCATGCAATATGCAATATACATATTTGGAAACATCTGCAGTAATTTTTTCCACTCATTTAGTTTCCACTGAGCTGCCATGTAAACTGTCACCTTTATGTTCAGAAGAGCAGGATAGCTTGTGAAGAACGCTGAGAAGATAAAAAAAATTGTTGCTTGTGATAGTTTAATTCAGTGCATCCTATACACAAGTTAGCATTATTAACCCACTTATTGAGTTTTAAAAGTATTCCTGGAAAAGAAAAGATTCAGTGGTTTAAATTCTGGCACAAAGACGGTATGAAAAGGTTAAGTGAAAGATAAAATATTATTATGAAGATTATGGCAACCAGATACATCACTAAGATTTTATTATTTTTTCATGTAAAAAACTGGGTACCAAACCAATGAAATAACACATTATGCTCTAATAAATAAATATTGACTAATTTAGAAATAGCTTCTTTGAAACAGCTATCCTATATTTTGATTACAGCTTTGCACTCTCTTGGTGTTTAGCAGCAGAAGCAGCACCTATGATGCTGGATCAGTCCTGAAGACATTCTCACATATGTAGAGACCTTGTAGAGTGAGGAACTAAAGTTCTGAAATAAAACCGTTCGCTGGGGGTGCATTTAAAATTGTGTGTGTGTGTGTGTGTGTGTGTTGAGAATTAATTCATATATAACACCTTTCCCAAATTGGAAGGGTGCTAAATTTGCTTCGGGATCAATAAAGTATCTACCTACCTAATTATATTTGTCTTATACATATATATTTCAATGTCACATTTAGCAACAGAAACCACAATGAGGATAGAACATTTCTCACACACAAATAATGTATAAGTGTTTATGATTAATTGCTTGGGTGAATGTAAACTGGATTACAAGACAGCTTCAGACACAGAGGTGAAGTTGCATTTATTTTTTTTATTTCTAAGTCCAGCCGAGATCTGTTCTTGTGATAGATAAAGCCCATGAGCTCCTGATGGAGGTGGTGTTTCTTTGAATGCAGGTTTGTTGATTTGATGGCCTGATACACCTGCTCCAGGCAGGTGAGCACATTGTTGAAGCTGGGCACAGGAACCAGTTCATCATTCAGGTAAACAATCCACTGGTCCTCGGGGACACCAGTGAGTACTCACACCACCGAGTGCGTGAACGTCCAGTATGTTACAAAGCCCAAAGGGCATCACCATGAATCACCACATTTTTGTGCATGGTATGAATATACCATCTTCTGTTTAGAATCTGCAGAGAGTGCAACATGGCAATATCCATGCTGCATACCTAGTGAACAGAATCGCCAGCAGGCTGATACAAGGCATTGGCGATTCATGTGCGTTGGGATTTGTGACAGCACTACACCCCCTACAGTCCATGCAGAAGCACCAGCTGGTTTCTTTTCCTTTGCTGTTGCTGCTGAGAGGCGGTTCAACACTGCCATGGAGCCCCGACTCTCTGCCTCCGCTCTGCCTCTAGTTAATTACCTCTAGACAACGTTACCTCACTCTTCTTTAAACCCAGGATTTCCTTTCTGAGGCTGAACGCAGCCCCTGGCTGTTGAAAGGAAATCCAATATGAGCTGGCAACCATCTGGTATAAATTCAAGACACAACTTGTGCACTCTGCTCAGACCCTTTAACATAACTGGGAGCCATTTCCTCCATCTTATGTCAGCGAAAGAGCACATGGGTGAATCAATCAACACCTGACAATGATCGGCAGTTTGGAGATCTGGAAATGGAGAATTGCGAACTCCCAGAACAAGAAACCAATTGGCAATACATGTGTGCTACAACCAGCATGTGTCCTACAGTGGATCACAAACATGACACGGCCTGACATGATCCGTGCCGCTAAAGGAACCAGCAGTTTGGCCGGCCCACACAACAAATGAACCAATCAGCTGGTCAACACAAGCTCCTGTCAGGGATACCTGCACCTCAACCACTTGATCTGATTATCAAAAAGAGTGGGTATGGGCACAGATCTAGAAGCAACATTACCATCATCCCCACCTTTTGACATCTAGCTGTAAGCAATAACTGATGGAGATATTGACTCGATGGCCAACCTTACCTGTATCTACAATAAAAACAATGGCATGTCTTCCAGGATGGAGACATGTGGTCAGCTGACAGTAAAATGAGGGAATGTGATCAGAACAGAGGGACGAAGGACATGGACATACATAGAGGACACATACATGAACAGTCCTCAAAACATTCCTCATTTGAAGTAGGAGTATCACAGTAGAGTATCACAGTAGAGTATCACAGTAGAGTGTCACAGTATCACAGTAGAGTATCACAGTAGCTGCAGGATCTCTGGGAGCTCATTAGGTCAGTGTTTTCCCAGAACATAGCAACACTTGTTAACTAGGGTAATCTACCAATTGCCTTACAAAGTCAAATTGGCAATAAAAGTAGAATACCTCATTATACCCAAGATAGATCTACTTTCATATCACCTTTGGCAGTCAACTGTGTCAAAGTCAAAGTCAAATTAATTTATATAGCACTTTTTTCAACACATTTTTTCACAAAGCAGCTTTACAATCGTATGGGTCCAGATCCCTAACGAGCAAGCCAAAGGCGACAGTGGCGACGAAAAACTCCCTAAGATGTGTCAAATCACATCCATGTCAGAGCCCTATTGTATTTACTCAAAACTACGTAGAACCACATAGTTCTTTCAGGTCACATTGAGAAAATGTGAATCTAAACTTTAAGCTAATTAGTTTTGTGCTGTATTCTCTCTGGAAAAAATTTTCCCTGTTCAATTAATTTTAGTACATCTAAATATACATATAAAAACTTTCATGAGAATGATATTTCATTTTGTATTGATATTTCATGAAAAATATACACTGGACATTTGCGTTATGCTTGTATAACAATTTGGATTACTAGAACTGTTTGTAAAATAAACAAAAAATACTCATCTGACTACTGTAAGATTACGGTTCCTCCTTAGGTCCATGATACTGTCTTAGAAATGGCCAGAGGAGGATGAGATATATATATTTATATAGGATATGGTTATAATTGGCAATCAAGTGGTAATTCAAAATACAAAATAAACAGAAACAAACAAAGGAAAAATACCAACATCAGTGTTTTGTTGTTATTTTGTTTGTTTCCACAGTTGGTCACATGCATTGTTCAATATGGAAGTTCACTTGTGCACTGAAGGACCAAAAACAATTCATAATAATTCATAATTCTCACAACTGATTTGGTTCACTAGAACAGAACAGAATAAATGCTGCAATAAAGCAACATATAACGTAACAAATGTCGCATCCCACCAAAAGCACCATAGCTTCCATAATAAACTGACTGACAAAACTACCAGGAAAACACTAGAAAAACTACCAGGAAAACACTAGAAAAACTACCAGGAAAAGCATTAACACCAGTGTTTCAAAACATGATTTGCTGTTTTCCATTTTGGTTTCTTTTATAATATGTACATAGATTGAACATATCATTTAAAAACATAATGCAACGTATTTATAGTATTAATTGTATTAATTGTATTATAGAACATGTTAAATGAATAAAAAATTCTGGAATTTATTCAAAACAGTTTATTATAACAGTTATTCATAATAACAAAACCCTTACTGCAACTATAAAATGTACCTACAAACTCACAGGCCACTTTATTAGATACACCTGTCCAACTATTAATTAACGCAAATGACGAATCAGCCAATCACAACTCAATGCTTTTAGGTCTGCAGACATGGCCAATCTGCTGCAGTTCAAACCAAGCATCAGAATGGGGAAGAAAGGTGATTTAAATTACTTTGAATGTGGCATGGTTGTTGGTGCCAGACGGGCTTGTCTATTTCAGAAACTACTGATCTACTGGGATTTTCACGAACAACCATCTCTAGGGTTTACAGAGAAATGTCTGAAAAAGAGAAAATATCCAGTGAGTGGCAGTTCTGTGTGGGTGCAAATGCCTTGTTGATGCCAGAGGTCAGAGAAGAATGACCAGACTGGTTTGAGCTGATAGAACAGCAACAGTAACTTAAATATCCAGTCGTTACAACCGAGACATGCAGAAGAGCATCTCTGAACACACATCACGTTGAACCTTGAGGTGGATGGGCTACAGCAGCAGAAGACCACACCGGGTGACACTCCTGTCAGGTAAGAACAAGAAACTGAGTCTAGAATTCACACAGGCTCACCAAAATTGGACAATAGAAAATTGGGAAAATGTTGCCTGGTCTGATGAGTCTTGATTTCTGCTGCGACATTCAGATGGCAGGGTCAGAATTTGAAAGGATGGATCCATCCTGCCTTGCATCAATGGTTCAGGCTGGTGGTGGTGGTGCAATGGTGTGGGGGATATCGTGTCAATGCCACAGCCTACTTGAGTATTGTTGCTGACCATGTCCATCCCTTTATGACCACAGTGTTCCCATCATTTGATGGCTACTTCCAGCAGGATAGCGCGCCATGTCATAAAGCGTGAATCATCTCAGACTGGTTTCTTGAACACGACAATGAGTTCACTGTACTCGAATGGCTTCCACAATCACCAGATCTCAATCCAATAGAACACCTTTGGGATGCAGTGGAACCAACCCAGTACTAGCAAGGTGTACCTAAAAGTGGCTGGTGAATATATATACATGAAACTGCCATCTTAGTGTGGGAAGTTTCATGGCTAAATTGGACCAGCCTGGTGGCCAAGCTTCATTAATTGCACATTGCACCAGTAAGAGTAGAGTGTGAAGGTTCAATTAGCAGGGTAAGAGCACAGCTCAAAATATTGCCATGCACACAACATTATGGGTGACATACTGTCCATCGGGAGCTCCACGGGGTCAATATACACGGCCGGGCTGCTGTAGCCAAACATTTCGTCACTCATACTACCAAACATCATTTTCAATGGTGCAAGGAGTGCAAATCTTGGGCTGTGGCTAATGTGAAACATGTATTGTTCTCTGATGAGTCCACCTTTACTGTTATCCCCACATCTGGGAGAGTTACGGTGTGGAGAAGCCCCAAAGAAGCACCAGCCAGACTGTTCCCCAGAGTGAATCATGTGGGTGGATCAGTGATGGTTTGGGCTGCCATATCATGACATTCCATTGGCCCAATACTTGTGCTAGATGGGTGTGTCACTGCCAAGGACTACCGAACCATTCTGGAGGACCATGTGCAAATGGTTCAAACATTGTATCCTGAAGGCGGTGCCGTGTATGAGGATGACAGTGCACCAATACACACAGCAAGACTGGTGAAAGATTGGTTTGATGAACATGAAAGTGAAGTTGAACATCTCCCATGACCTGCACAGTCACCAGATCTAAACATTATTGAGCCACTTTGGGGTGTTTTGGAAGAGCGAGTCAGGAAACGGTTTCCTCCACCAGCATCACGTAGTGACCCTGCAGGAAGAATGGCTTAAAATCCCTCTGACCACTGTGCAGGACTTGTGTATGTCATTCCCAAGATGAATTAATGCTGTATTGGCAGCAAAGGAGGCCCTACACCACACAAATAAATTATTGTGGTCTAAAACATACACACACTTATGGTTGTTGAGCACACACTGACATATTCCTGCCTTTGGCATTTGGCCACAAGCTTTCATCAACACTGCATCTTATAGTACATTTGGGATAGAAATGCTTCGAATGCCATACTCATCTCCGCCCTCTTCTGGTGGGTCGTGGTATTCATCTGTCAATACGTCTGTTAATGACTGAATTCTGAAGTTGTTTTTAACTGTACTTCAGTCTCTGTTAGTGGTGAATGTGATTACTGATGTTGGTGACAGATGAAGGTCTCGGCAGCTCTTAAGTCAATTTGCTGTGTGGGGAATCACAGGGGAATAACAGCAGTGCTCCCTTATATATAATAAAAGATTATAATAATTTGTTGAATCTTAATGTGCTAAACAATGTTTTGATTCAACTAAATGTTTTTAACCAGAGGCATTCAAACCTACTCATAGAGATCTAATATCCTGTAAATTTAATTTCCATGACTAAGATAAAATCTTTTTTTGTAATATTCATTCACACGCTTTGTTTTTACAGTAGCCTACTCCGTTGCTCTTGGCCATATAAATTAAATAGGATTATACAATATGTTATAGTTTGGGATTCCTTTTCTCTGTGAGTGTAATTGAATAGCCCTGGTAAAATTAACGAATACCTTACTGTATTACTACCATCGCTAATTGTTTTTGTTTTTGCCCAATAAACTACAACAATAAAAATATAATGAAGTGATCTACATTTCTCGCTACAGCGTTAGCGCACTTCACGTTACTGGTCTCTAGCGCCATCTTGTGGTACACAGGGAACTTTACTTTAAAACCATTTTAAAACAAAATATGAGCCAAATACCATCAATTTAACCTCACTTTAACCTCACACCTGAATGCAGGTGAAATAATTGGTCAACAATAACGTGTCCCTTTTGGTTTCACCCAGTATTCAATAAATAGCTGGAATGTTTTAACTTTTTGAGACTGTGTAACTCAACCAGGGCCGGAGTGGGACACTTTTTCAGCCCGGGAGTTTCATGCCCAAATCCGGCCCAAAATTATTTTCCCCTCCCAATCGGCCCAAACTAGAGACTGACATGAGCCGGCCCATCGGGAATCCTCCCGAATCTCCCGATTAGCCACTCCGGCTCTGAACTCAACTGACAATAATGTGCTCATTATAGTTTTGGTAATTATTATTTTACTGTAAACAATACCAACATTGAAATGTAAGAACATGTGTGAAGAGGGGCCCCATTTATAATCAGCGCCAGTCAGGCTTTCAGATGACAATGACTACACCTATTATTAAAGTCCTTAATACATTACATAAAATATTTTGATCTGACAGTTCATAAAAGGGTGACAAATAAAAACCAACTCGATGTTTGTTCTATCATATACACTGATTATTTCTTTGGAAATAATTAACTTTTTATTTTATGTTCTCAAGTTATTTGTGTATTTCTCATATAAAGACGATACACATTAAAATACAGTATTGTGTTTGAGCCCTACTGATCATATCATAGCTAACATGAATGTTTTTGTAACAGATACTGTATAATTGAACAAACTGTACCCTGTTTGACTACCAGACGTGTCGGACTATTGTGTTGTAATGTTCTATAATCTAAACATCCTCCTCCCCGCGATAGTGGGCGAGTCTGCGGGTAAAGAGCGCAGGAATGGAGCGACTGTCTCCATAAACGCGCAAAGACGCGCCGCGGCGGGTAGACGCACCGCTGGCAGTACAAAGCAGAATTTGAAGCACTGGGTGTTCATAGGAACTCAAATAGAGGCAAAATAGTGGTTTATTGTTAATTGTTCATTGTGAGGGTTAGTAATTAAGTGATTGGTGCGTGAGTGCGTACGTGCGTGCGTGCGTGCGCGTGTGTGTCACGGGATGGAGTACCGGGTTGTCTAAAGTTAGAGAGTCTTTAATATAACACTTCAAAATGATCTAAAGTCATTAAACATCTTTAAATTCAGTGTAATATATTATTATTTTGTACTAATTCATTGTACATGTTTATCGGTGATTAGTTTTATAATCAGTATTAACGAAGGACCGTTTATAGTATGTCGTGAATTGTGTTACCATAATTATGGATATTTTTTGCATGTTTATCCATGTAGGGAGAGAAATATATATTACACTGCCATCCTCATATAAATACCAATACAGCCATCGACTACCATCTCTTCATTTTAAACTAGACTACGTAGAATTTATCAGTCATCAATTGTTGATCCACCCAAACCGGATACACTTGAATAAAGTTAGTGATCTATAGGCCTGTGAACTCTGCTCCTGAAAATGTTTCACTTGTCAAGGTTTACCACCACCATCAGAAGGCACCAATTAGCTGGATTACTTTGAATTGCATAAAAAATTCCTGATGAACAGAAACCTTCTTTTTAAATGTGTGCAGTAGGCCTACAGTATTGCCATGTGTAAAAATGTTTAAATGTCTATTTGAAGTACTATTCCCTTTTTAATTCTATCATACAAAACAAAAACATCACCAAACTCACTCAAGACATGAAATGCCTATTGGACACATGCACAAACACAACTTAAGATGTTTCTCAATGATGCAGGAGACCTAGAACAGAGAATCTCAGTAGACCTGCAGAATCTCTGGGAGCTTATTACGAGTGTTTTCCCTTCATGTAATGTGTCTTCAGCTGTTAAACAGTCCAACAATACTGTATGTGTTTTCTCAGAAAATATACTCACAAACAGGTCCTTCCACCAAAATACATCTTACGCTTTTTGTCCAACGCTAACAGTGGCTAACAAGGTAGTCAGAGCAGATTTTTCTTTCTCTGTTGTTTATCAGTTGTCAGCTCAAATGTTTTGGAGTATTTCTAGAAGTACATCCAAAACAGATACAGTCACTTTGCTTTTTTTTTTTAGTTCTCTTAAACATGAGCAAACATGACAAGAGAAGCATAAAGAAAATACCAGGTTACAAAAAACACAAAGAAACAACTAAAACATGCAATGTTAGAGAAATAATTGATCATTAATATATGACTGTTTATGTGAAATCAACAATAGCGGCAGCCCTCTAATCACGCATGCTTCTAACCCTAATAAATCGGGTTTGTCCCATTAACAGCTCGGCAAACACCTCGGAAGCATTGCCATGAACATGTTTGGCTGTTCTTTATGAAGCACAAATAATTCAACCATTTCTTTGAAGCAAACTATTTCCCTCTGTGAGACTGGAACCTGTTTGGGCCGGGCGTCATCACAGACATCATCAAGGATGATGTGTAGAGGAAGCACATAACATGGAACTAAACTTGACCATATGGCCCTGTTTAATTCAAATGGATCTAGTTAGTCCACAATTATATGATTAATGCAGCAGGCAGGCAGTTCATCACAAGGCCGCCATACATGCCTGCCCAGATACACTATAGGAATATATAAATCCTGATAATTACACACAAACATACTGCACATGCATGTTTCAGTTATTTGTCATGATGAAAATATTTAAGGACCAGTAGATAATGGGATATATGCGGCTACATCGAGCCCTTGTGTTAAAGATGTGTGATTGGCCTAATTCCTGGAAATGCTAATAGCATTTATTAGCAAAACGAGCAAGAACACCCATCTGATTACTTTAGCAGAAGATTTTCAGTTACATGTGAAATGTGCTACAGTGGATAATAGGTTTAGCATATTGTTTCTGCTTCCTCTGTATGCCCATGACAGTGTGTTAGATACTGCCAGAGAAGGATTAGGTGATGAGGGTTGGTGTTCTGTGAGCAGCACTAATTGTTTATGGATGAAATAATATTATAAATAATATAAATCTTTCTGGGCCATTACATTGTTCATGTAAAGATAGACAATGCTCAATTGGGGAAATGGAAGAATAAACTCAAGGATTGTTCAGAGTCCTTGCTAAATCTGGACTGCATTACTGAGATGCTGGCATGCACAAAGGTCCTGCCTTCTTTTTTTATCCTCAAGCTGTAGCGCTAAAATGACTGATAGATAGATAACATGACTCATAGATAATTTCCTTAAATGTTCTTTACTTATTGTTTTAACTTTTTGATTGTTGATAAGTGTTTTTTTCTGATATTCATCAGTGTTAAATGTGTAGAATGAATATGAAATGCATGGCAGGTTTATCATTTCACAAAGTAACAAAAGAAGAATAGTTTCTTGTGAAAGTTATTTAGCTGATCATATATACAGTCTCATCATTTAGTCCCACCCTTCCTTCCAACCTAATAATCATTTTCTTTCTTTAAATTGAGATCAAAAGGGGCAGGGAAATCTGATTTAGTTTCACATTACATTCCTGATCGTTTCCCTTAAACACTACACCATGAAAGTACTATAGCTGAGGCCAAAAGACTAAACTAACCAGACTATCACCATCTTCAGAAACACCTCTTAGCCCAAATTCAAAAACATTACCATAAACATGTTATTGCATCACTTATGCAGGTGTTCCTTGAATATAAGATATATTGTAAGCTCATATATTTCATACTAGGCCTTTGGAAAAAAGGTCTCCATTGAAAGGTTTCCATTGAACCTCCAGTTGTGCTAGTTTCAGGGCAGACACTTTGAAACCCAGATTAGCAGAAAGTGCATGTGAAGTGATATCATTGTAATGTTGTCGTGCCTGTTTGTAGGTTCAGTTCTTCATCAGTCACTGGAATAACAACATAAGGTGTTGACACGTTAACACATAAGCAAGCGCATTACTGCATTAAAGTATTTAAACTGCCCTGCTGTCAGTAATGTGAAGGTGTGTGTTTTAAAATGAGGAAAGGCTTCTTCCTGCTTAATTCATAGTTCTCTGTGTGTGTATGCATGAATGGAATAGTAGAGGTGTGAGGAATCAGTGTAAAACATGTGTGTGTTACAGTGTTACAGTGACTCCACAGGCTGGGCAGGCCGGACAGCCCTCAAGGCGGCTGAACCAGCCCAGCAGCCTGGGTCAGCCGGGAGGTCCCGAGACGACAGCACGAGGGCTGGATGCAGGGACGATGTAGAACTACTGCTGAAAGCTCCATTGTCCTTTGAAAGTCCAGTAATACAGAGGAAGGGAGTGGCGGGTAACATCGTGGGTGAATGCTAAGTTCACTGAAAATGCCTTTTTTTAATGTCCTCCATGCCAGAGTCGTGATCTGCTGAGAGTGGGTTGGTGCTAAAGCATCTGGCTTAACAGCATGAGCAGGTTTAGACACATTTGCTCATTTAATGACACGTGAACCTAAACTGCAAAGGTTTTTTAATCGCACATACTGCCCTGCACATACAGTAATCTGAGGTACATCCCAAACTGAATCATCTGAGTACTACTTACTTATCTACAAAATAATGTTATTCCTAAAGTGCAACAGTGGTAAATTGACAGAACCTCCTAATGAAGTTATATTTGAATGAATGAAATCACATTTTGAAGTGAATGAAATCTACTTCTAGTTCATTTTAATGTTCATATTTAACTCTCACACAACTTTACTCATATAAACACTTTCAAAGACGCAAATTGTTAACTCTCAAGAAATTGAAGACATTTTGGAATAAATTTTATTTTAAATGAAGATACATTGCCCAGAGAAAGTGTAAAAGTTTCTGAAAGTTGAGGTTCCCTGGTAATGTTAGACGTAGTTGTAGACATTATAGCTCCTGAAGCACAATCGTAAAATTGTTTAAACAGTCAGAAAGTAAATATACTTCAATATTTAGGTCATTGTGGGGTGGCTTTCATTTTTAAAACAGCTAAAAACCAATCAAACACTTTAAAATATTATTTTAGCGATAAATATAAGGTAAGAATAACCATGAAATGTAAGTAATTTCACAAATAGTCACAAAGTCATATTTTTTTTTATATTGATTTAGCTGAACATATACAATCTTTTCCACCCTAGGAGTTCATCTATCACTCCTGCCATGGCTCTGTCTACATGATCATTCATACCTCTTCCTCAACCAGGGAGTCATTACCATTCATTAGAACTCATTAGCACTCCTGTATACACTCTCTGGTTTGATTCAGCCATTTGCCAAGTCCTCCCTGTATCAGTCTGATTGTGGTTTACCTTGCCATGTTTCTCAAATTGTAATTGTTCTTGTAGCTTATCACCTCTGGTTTGTGTTCGTGGAATGTGTGTGTAAACCTCAGTAAACCTCAACATTACTGTCCTGTTATACTCAACATTACTGTCCTGTTATACTCAACATTACTGTCCTGTTATACTCTTGCTTTCAGTTACATCAGAACACCACCATAGAACTTTATACATCTTATATTACAACAACTTATTTTCTTATTTTATTTCTATCTGTCTTTCTTTTCTTTCTTTTTTCCCCCTTGCATCATAAATTAATCTTATCGGAGGCCTGGAATGAAAGAAGTTAGACAAGTACCCCTTATGATAAAAAAAAAATCAGGTTTAGCCTGTGCATCAGATTAGATCAGCACAGATGTCGCATGCTAAGGGATTGCATCTTAACTGCAGGAATTCCATACATACCTTCTATAAATGTATCTTCAGAGTAAGCATAGTTGGAACTGGACAAAAGAAACACAGAGATAACAGGATGGACATGGATATGTTTCTTAATACATGCACTTGGGTAGATCAAACATTTTTACATTTACATTACTCTTGATGTATACAAAAAAAACTACTGTGTAAATAAACTATACATCCTAGATCTTCTCAGCTTGTGTGTGTCTCTGTGTGTGTGTGCATTTGTGTATGTGCGCACATGCATGTACGCGTGTATGTCAGTGTGTGTGCCTGTGTGTGTGCATGTATGCAGATATGCGAAATATTTGGCTTACAATATGAACAGTGTTGAAATCGCCTCATTTTGAACTCAAAACATTAGAAAGGACATGTCAGCCATTTCCAGAAATGTTTAATCGTATAGAACACAAAGTTTGCTATTTGAATGGGACACATCTAACACACATTCTTTCATTGCTACAATACCGGTCCAGTAGGAATGGAGAACACGCAGCAGAAGAACTTCTCTGACTGGCAGAACCTGTTATCATACCAAACAGCACACGCACTCATCACCTGTCAGTACAGTATATAAACCACATACAGACAAGAGCAGTTCAGTTGGGATTTTGTGACAAGTCTTCAAAACAAAGAAGTTCGTCTGCCACTCAGACGTGTCGCCTTTTTTCCCACCGAATGAGAAGATTGAAGACCCTGTGATGAAGTCTGAAGACCCTGTGATGAAGACTGAAGACCCTGTGATGAAGGCTCAAGACCCTGTGATGAAGTCTGAAGACCCTGTGATGAAGTCTGAAGACCCTGTGATGGACCACGATCAAAGCTCGGTAAACCATACTGCTCACACTCGCGGCTCCCTCTTTGGTCAAGTGGTTCTAAACAGTTCAACAGTTCTTTACCAAAATTGTGAAATGTTTAGGACCACTTGGTCAGATTGTGGAAAATTTCAACTATTCCATGGATGGGTCTACTGATAACTGATGTCACTGCACGAATTACGGAGCTTTGGGGGACTCGAAGAATTGGATTGTAACATGGGCCTTTACTTAGATTATTAGTTTGTATGATCTTAATGTTTTTCTGTATAAGATCCTGTGGTTTAATATTATTAGTAACCCAAGTAACGCTTTGGATTGTGCATACCTTATAGTTAAAGCAACAAATAAACTGGCCTAAAAGCTTTGAAACTACTTTTTTCTTCTTTAAGTTTAATTGAATGTAGGTTTCAGTGCTGACCACCCTGCTTCTGGAAACAATAAGAAAGACATTGAACTGTGGGATAGTTTATAAATCTGTATTCTCTGTTTCTGGTATGTGTTAAATTTGAAGCTCAGTTCCAGATATGAAGACTTCTACTTGTATTTATATCACGACTCTTTTCTGCCTTCTTTTGATTTGTAATTTATATAAGCAGTAACCTTTCCCACCACTGTTTTCACTAGGGTTCAAACTGTGTCAAAAGTGTTCCCTGATGGAGGGTTTGACTATGAGATGTCCTTCAGAAATGTCATAAATTTTCTGTATAACACACTTCAAAACCTAGATAGATTTTTAGAATTCATATGTGGCTTAAGAAAAATTACAGAAATAAAATTATTTTTATTCCTTAACTGTTCTTTTACTGTGTATTACTATGTATTTTTAATGTAAAAATATAATAAAAAACATTTCTGTCACTACTGTATTATATCACTCATGAATTATTCTCTATGTATTAGTTCTAGTTCTCTATAATCATCCATCACTTGCCTTAAACAAATAACAGCATATACATTTTTGTGTTTAGTATCAAATAACACAAGTATTTCTGAATGCTGCTTCTCCTGAAGCTCTGACATATAGATGTTTCTAGTTGACTTGTGTTCTTACTAGACTTGGCAGTTTGGCTAAATGGCTAGAGGCCTAACAGACTGTTCTAGAAACAATCAGATGCATACTTTACATTGTGTTCCTACAAAGAGAACATGCAAGCTAAGTAGTCTTAAAAAGAGGACATGTCCGGGTAAAAGAGGACATCTGGTGACGCTAACCAAAATACTAGCATAAGCTAACAAAACATTATCTAAGATAGCTAAAAGCTAGAATTACAGTATTCAGCTAAATAATTCTACTTAGTTAGCTTGCAAACGTTATAATGTTGAAGTGTTACCAAAGGTTTAGCGTCTGTTCATCAAAATGTACAAGCCTTTATTCAACAAATGAACGCTTTAAAAAATCAAGAGAAATGAGATTGTTAGTCATTTTATGTCCCCGTAAGGACAAGTTGTGTTTACTGTAAATCTAACGGGAGTAATGTAATGTTCTAATGGCAGTGAACACTTAGAAAGGATGAGCACTAGTGTTTTATCATACATTCTAATAATAATTAAAAAAGAAGCAACCCCCCCCCCCCACCCCCATTTCACTTTTTATTCAGAACCTTGAATGTCGTTTCTAAATTAATTGTAAAGTCATTTGTTAAAATTTATTAATTAATGTGTTAAAATATGTATATATTAATCCAAAATGTGTCTGCTGAAGCCACAGGAAAACTTTGATCTTTACGGGCAAGCTGGGAGAATATCAATGTATTTTTACAAGGAACAGACTAACCATTACCCTCAGAGTTTGGATGATAAATCAAAGGTTTGAAGGAAAATGAAAGCCCAGCAAAGCGTTCTGGCACGCTGACATGCATGATGGCGCATATTATTGCGGCAATTTTTTCCTAATTTGTACCTGCCAGTCAAATGTCTAGTGGTTCACTATCTTCCATTAATGGAATATCACTATGATCTCCACAAGCACTGGATGTAAGCCTCATTCTCTTTCTTCAAATCCAAATAATAAGTAATCCTAGGAAAAAATACAGCTTTGTGTGGACTTAAATATATTTCTACATGTGGTTGGTTGAGCATCATGGCCCAGTGTGAAGTGGATACTTATAGGGTTATCCTCATCCCCTCATTAATGAGCAGCTGTCCTCGGTGAGATTACAAAGGCTGAGGCCAGCTGAGGAGGTCTCCTGGGACATGGTCTTTAGAATTCCAGGCAGGCCTTTGATTTCCTCCATGGGACAACGGGTATGTTACAAATCACAAAATAACAATGTATTATAATGATTGCCTCTGGGCCCCTAGATAGTCTGTCACAAAGTAGAATTTTTTTCCTCAGTTGACAGATTTTTCCCTACAATTTATAACAGAATTGATACGCATGATATGTGGTCTTCTGGATATCTGACACACACAAATAATCAATCTAGGTTAGTATTTAAAGTAATATCTGCATTTATTTAATGTTGAGGAAGGACATTTGTCACATCATTATACCGGTAGATGTTGTTTTGTTGATTACATTTCCTGTGGGTGTCAAAGATCAAGCCGACCATGAGATTAAATGAGATTTCTTAAATGAGAAAGAAAGAAAGAAAGAAAGAAAGACAGAAAGGAGTGTCTATAAATAGCCTATGATCTCTGAGTTCCTTGAACATCACTAAGGTTTAATGAACACTATTGTAATAAAATAATCAGCAGGACCAGGCCCACATACCTTGTGTGAGAACCACCGAGGCTCGCCATAAACGCCTCTGCTAAGATCAGCAGACCTGCTGCTGTCTGGTTATCTGAGCGGAACCCCTGTTTGGCGGTGATAAGATTATTATGGCGAGGCCGAGGTTAATGTCTACATTTCACCTTAAAAATCTGCCCAGTGAATAATAGACCATCGACTCAATTAAGCATTGTGCTCAAGTGATTCGTGACTTCGTTTACCGACACTTGAAACTTTATTAACAGCAGGGACGACTTGGTAGATTAACAGTCATCGGGACCAAGGGTTTTGAGTGTTATTATTAAAAGGTAAAATAATACATAATTATTTTACTTATGTCTTTGGCAATAGGTTATGATGCACACATGCCCATAACGGGCTTCAGTGAACTGACTGGGCCGTTTTAATGGCTGATTAAAACAGGTGGAGGAGGGACCGGGACTTCACGCGCAGCTCCGCACGCGTCGCGCGCACTTTCCTTCGGCACGCGCAATGACCAGATGTGCCCATTGCCTTTAGACTGCAAAGGATGACACGTGCTGTGTTCGGTTGTGCCTTAATTCTAACCAAAGTACCAGAAATGCGAGAAAGTAATTTGCCGTCCCGGGTGAAGAGAGGTTAAAACAAGAAACGGGTTCTTATGGCTTTGCAAGATCCAACACGGGTTCTAGAGGATGTGCAGCAGACCACAACACCTGTAGAACCCAACGCCTCACTTGTGGATACTGATGGCATATTTGGATTTACGAGTCACCTTTTGAAAAGAAAGCAAAAGGTAGGAACGTATTTTAAACAATTTTGGACAAACAGCAAAGCTTTCGTTACTTATCTGAAATAATTTAATGTAGCTTCTCTGTATCGAAATTACAGAGCGGCACCATACAGACCAGAGGTGTCGTTTCAGGAAAGGCTAGACTATAGTTTGCAATTGCAATATACGCGTTGTTCATTTTTGATTTACCTTTTTGAATTTGGATCCATGAAAAAAAACAAAGACAACGATGGATCACATTACTAGTTAATTATTAAATGTATCTTCTTAGATCTCAGTTAGGCCTGGATGTTTTAGAAGTCTTGCAGTTGTGTCGCTCTATTGCCTGTAAAATACAGCATGTCTTCTTAAATGTATGTGAAACAATATGTAAAGTACCTTTATTAGACAGTTTTGTCAATGCAGAGTATAGTCGTAAGGGGGCGCTAATGTCTCGGTGAATAACATCGTTCCTACGCTTATGGGGTGCTGAGAGTTGAGATTAGACTATTGATCCCCTCAGGCAAATGGACCTGTTACAGCAGTACAAGAGTGAGGAGGAAACGAGGGAGGATAAGAAATAAAATTAAAATTAGATTAAAATTGGGAGTAAGCATGTCTGGTCTCTTAGTAGCCCCCAGCAACATTTACAGAATAAAAAAACTATAGACTTAATCGCATGTAATGTGATGAAGTTATTAAACTTATTAGTCTAGAACTATATCTTGTATTTCATGTCTTTTAATAGAGAATACGATTAATGGTATGCGGTTATATATAGTTAAGTGAAATAGATCTTAGAAAGTGTAAAGGCTAAAAAATAGACATGACAACAGATAAATCTAGTGCCCTAAATGATCTAATGGGCTAGTAAATTGCGTGGACCGCCTACTAGACTATCTCAGCGTCTCAGAACCCAGTGCAGCAGAACCGGCACGTGCGCGTCTCCCCATCAGCGGCTCGGTTTGATCCGCCGACCTGTGGGCTGCAACTTTGTAGGATCAGATGCTTTTAGGCAATTTCTCTTGTGATTAATTAAAGTTATTAATATTACAAAATTGAGGGGGGGGGTAGTTATATAGAAAACGTTATGGAAAACCGACCAGTCAAAGGAAGGAAGGGAAATATATAGGTCCATTTTAAAAACATGTTCACAAACCATCCGATTTGGGTTGGGAGACGCAACCTGGAACACAGTGGGTCTGGGTCTACGGTAAGATGAGTCCGAAATCTGGATGGATGTTTTAATAGAAGAGGGAGAACACGCTTTCTTACAAAGTGCACAGTGATTCTCTTCGGTACCACTCTTGTGTGTCTGCTTCAGGTTGTTGGCAGCCCAGCGGGTCATGAGCCCGCACAGCGCTCGGGACTCGGTCCCAGGAAAAGACTTCACTCGGCCGAAGAAGTTCAGTGCGGGAACCGGCCGAACCCGGAGGGCGCCGGTTCGGTGTCGGTTAGGGAGTTAAGCCGTTCAGAGAGAAAGGACGACGGTGGCAGCCCGTGTCAGAGATGTCAAATGATCGCGAGTGATCTGAACAGGCTGGCCGAACCGGGAACGATAGAGGTTGGTATATTTATTTCAGTCTCTAACAGTACATCCTGTGGTTTATGCCTTTGGAGATGATGAATAAATTATTATTTAATGGCTCCTATCAAATAACAGTGAACCTAACTCACATCAGTCTAATCAAAGCACTCCAGGCTACTTTCCTAACTCAAGTCCGACACAAATCTGATTTTTTCAGGGTTGAATGGACACCAAATCCAAAATGTTCAAGTCTTTCAGATTTTAGTCACTTTGGGTCCGTTCGGCCGTTTGTTCAGTTCCGACTTTTTGCTTAAGTCGGTTTTGACTAACAGTTCATGTTCAACTTGTTTGAGTTGTGATCCGACAGTTCTTATTCAAGTAGGGTTAGGGTGGCTAACACAGGCTGTACATAGAAACAGATTGGTTATATTCAAGCTATACTAGTTTAATAGATCACCTACAGTGTGTTTCCAAATAATTAATATTTCAAAGAATATGGCTGTTGAGAATATATATTTTAATAGCATTATAAGTTGGAACATGTGGAATATGGAATATGTTAGAGTAGGCAAAGGTGACCTATTCAGCAGGATTTTATGAGGCTATGAATAGTGAGTGATGTCTCACTTCATATGGTTATATTCCAGGAAAGAAGTGCTGAGATACAGAACTGTAAGCAGTCATGCACTTCCTCAGCAATATCCATCCTGATTATAAATGGCATATCTGTAGTGGAGGCAGTCTACAGAGTTGAAGCAAGGCCACTTTGATGTTTCCTTAAAAGTTAAATTACAGAATAACTGGACTGCAAAAACAGAGTAAAGTACTTATACAGAAAATTTGGCATGTCTCTGTCAAATCACATGCATATCTAATCAATCTATCTAAACAAATCTAATACAAAAACATGTCATTCTAACATTTTTAGTTTCATAAGGTTGAGACTATTATTTGCAAGGAGTTTAGACGTGTTTCTTATCTTATCTTAACTGAGAATTCAGTGATATATTACAGAAACAGTTTTAACATTGAGGTCAACCCAAAACAAGTCTTCTGTCTCCATGCAACTGCAAATGCGTCATTACAATAGTGGTGTGAGGTAGCCCCTTGACCATCCTGGGGGGTGTTTTTGTCTCTCCCTAAACTAAGAAACAGAGTGATCAATATATGCATAGTCACATACGGACGCGTGTAGTCCACCTGGATGGTCTTCACTCTTTGAGAAGAACAGGAAGTGCTCATACCTGTCTTCTGTCCTCCCGGTAACATCAGACTCATTCGTTAGTCTGTTCTGATCATCGCCGTATTAAATCCATATCAAATGAACATAACATTCCACTGTTACAGCACCAATGTACCAATGTATGTACCAATGCTCATCCTTTAAAAGAAAGAGAAGAAATGTCTGTGACATTGAAAGATTTGAAGGCGTTTTCTGTAAATGATACCGAGCCTCAGCCTTGCTAGGCCTAGACATGGCACAAGGTTAACTGCTGTCTGCTTAATTGAGAATAGACCCGTTTAATGTTTCCTGTATTACTCTTTAGTTCCTGTCCACACTGTGACTGAGTAGCAAACCCATCTGCTTCCCGGTTGTTCTTGTCATGCCTGTATACACTCACCACCTGTATTCATTGTGTTTGAGAAACAATGTCTAAGATGGCCTCCAAGTAGGAAAATACCAGTTCTTACCCTCCCACTGCTCTATGAAAAGTGTTTTTCCTGTTTCCTCACGTCACCACGGACTGTGCAGACCCTCGTGCTGACGGGCCAGTCCTTACATTACAGTAGCATCCTGTTTTTATGTTTAATGTCCCTGAATGAACTTTGAAGTGAACCATATGCTCTTTGCTTCAACTAATCGATTTCTGGTCCATTTGACGTTTAAAAGTATGAAGATGTTATAGCATTCTACCAGCCAAAACCTTGTGGTATGGTTGGTTCAGTTAATCGCTATAAAAGTGCATTTATCTCTGTGCTGTTGCTTGAGGATGATCCATCACACAACAGCAGTGGTTCTGTCATTATCTACTCTAATTACTCTCTTCTTGCTCATGTATATGTATAACACTGTGTTTCAATGCAAGAGGAGGTCATTGAGCAATCAGGTTTTAAGCATTCACATGTATACAAATATGTATATAATTCATTATGTTGCCATGTACCTTGTGCAAACAACAATTTTACATTTGACAACGAGAACAGGAGTACATATGGATCAATATTAACCCAGGCCAATACCACCTGGATGTCCTGGGGGATGAAAACACATCTTTGTGTGTCCTCTCCGCTGGCACTTTGGGTTCAGACGATGTCGTCTTTCATGTGTAAGAGCAGTAAAACGCAAAAAAAATCGTCAGCCAACAGGGCTGTGTTTGGGAACAGAAGCGTTTAAGGGAAGCTAAGCAGCGAATGGACGCTTCTTGCGAAATGTGAGGAGCCATAAGGAGCTTAGGTTAGTTCTTTTCACAGTGTTCAAATACGCTCTCATTTGGGAGGCCGAGCCTACGGTTGATTTTCACAGTCTCCCTCCGTCTGGATAAAGGGCACCGTGGAACTGGGCAGTGCTCACAAGACAATTATAACACACCAGCTCTCTTTTTTGCTCGCTGTTAATTTCTTTTGGACGTTTGCCACTTCAATGACTCCAACGCTAAACAAACACTGCCCTCTACGTACCACGCTCAAAGCTGGACCCCCTGTGAGGCGTTTTCTGTAGAAAAATAATTTGTGGGAAGGCAGACATTTTGTAGAAAGGTCAGCATTGACAACATTGATTGTGCGGTGTTTGAAACGTACTAAACCGGTGTAGAGAATGTTTAATATGCAAGCTTTGGCAGAATAGGCATCAGTCCTCGTATGCTGACCTGTGTCACATATATGTGGAATTACAGGGCATTTTCACTCCCTTTAGACTGGAGTTGTAAATCACATGTAAATTAATCAATATTAATACAAATACAAATCTTGGCAAACGTTATGTATTATCCGTGTAAAATGCATTGGACTGAAATATTTGGATAAATTAGCCAGTGTCCTGTACAAGAGACTATAAGTGAATCTTGTGAAGGAAATATAAATGTTTGTGCAAACAAGAAATTGTGTACACCATAGTGCATTTTAACATACTGATGTAAACATCTAGTCTTGTCCTGCAGTATGTAGGCGTTTATTCTCCTGTGTGTGAATAGCAGGATGGTGTTTTATACCTTGACTGTGACCTCTGATGCTGTCCTGCACATTCCTGAGAGCCTGAGAATGAGCAGGGTTGTGGCTGACCGCACGTCTTGTGTCTTCTTCTCATTCGTGGTCCTCTAAGTCTTTCTTTAAGTGATCCTAATTCACAACTAGCACGGAAACCCTCACAGAAACTGAGAATGTATAAACTGTTGGGTAAACAGTGACGCCTGGAGGAGCAGTTAGATATTGTCGTCTATTTTCCTGTCGCATTCATCACTCCGCCATAATGACAGTACATAAAGTCGTCCACTCAACAACAAGCAAAAAAAAAGAAAAATACCCGCAACTCGTATACGATTTGAGCAAGATGATCTCCAAGGGGTTTCCCCTCGTTTTTCTCGAAAGGAGCAGACGTGCTGGTCCGTGTGATGAGAGTTTCACCCTGCCCACGTGTCTGCTGCCTCAGCTCTCTGCTCGGGGAGCGTGACTGGGGTTTATGGGTGGTGTGAGTGCCAGACTCACTCAGGGGAGCTGTGGTTGCTCGTCACGTGGTGAAGACTCACCTGGCTCTCTCCCAGGCTGCTCCTTGGTCTGCTTCGTCTTTGCCAGGCTAGCAGGTGACCTTTTGACTCACTCTTACACTTTTTATGGCCTGTAATGTGCTGCAGCATAACTTTTATGGGCTGAAAAATGCAGGTGGAAGTGAGAGTTTTTTTTTTCGCAGAGTGTTCACCACTCGGCCTTCTCCTCTTCTATCTCCTGTATCTGTGTGGTGTGTGTCTCCTGTATCTGCGTGGTGTGTCTCCTGTATCTGCGTGGTGTGTGTCTCCTGTATCTGTGTGGTGTGTGTCTCCTGTATCTGTGTGGTGTGTGTCTCCTGCATCTGCGTGGTGTGTGTCTCCTGTATCTGCGTGGTGTGTGTCTCCTGTATCTGCGTGGTGTGTGTCTCCTGTATCTGTGTGGTGTGTGTCTCCTGCATCTGCGTGGTGTGTGTCTCCTGTATCTGCGTGGTGTGTGTCTCCTGTATATGCGTGGTGTGTGTCTCCTGCATCTGTGTGGTGTGTGTCTCCTGTATCTGCGTGGTGTTTGTCTCCTGTATCTGCGTGGTGTGTGTCTCCTGCATCTGCGTGGTGTGTGTCTCCTGTATCTGCGTGGTGTGTGTCTCCTGTATATGCGTGGTGTGTGTCTCCTGCATCTGTGTGGTGTGTGTCTCCTGCATCTGCGTGGTGTTTGTCTCCTGTATCTGCGTGGTGTGTGTCTCCTGCATCTGCGTGGTGTGTGTCTCCTGTATCTGCGTGGTGTGTGTCTCCTGTATCTGTGTGGTGTGTGTCTCCTGTATCTGTGTGGTGTGTGTCTCCTGCATCTGCGTGGTGTGTGTCTCCTGTATCTGCGTGGTGTGTGTCTCCTGTATATGCGTGGTGTGTGTCTCCTGCATCTGCATGGTGTGTGTCTCCTGTATCTGCGTGGTGTGTGTCTCCTGTATCTGCGTGGTGTGTGTCTCCTGCATCTGCGTGGTGTGTGTCTCCTGTATCTGCGTGGTGTGTGTCTCCTGCATCTGCGTTGTGTGTGTCTCTTGCATCTGCGTGGTGTGTGTCTCCTGTATCTGCGTGGTGTGTGTCTCCTGTATCTGCGTGGTGTGTGTCTCCTGTATCTGCGTGGTGTGTGTCTCCTGTATCTGCGTGGTGTGTGTCTCCTGCATCTGTGTTGTGTGTGTCTCCTGCATCTGCGTTGTGTGTGTCTCCTGCATCTCTGCGGTGTGTGTCTCCTCCATCTCTACGGTGTGTGTCTCCTGCATCTCCTGGCTGTGTCTGCCTCTCTACGGCTACTAATAAGTAAAACCCGAAGATCTGTCACCCGGAATACTTTTGAGGCCATTGGTCCTAGAATGGCAGGCCATTGGTCCTAGAATGGCAGGCCATTGGTCCTAGAATGGCAGGCTTTATTGCTTTATTGCTTACTCTGAGATGTGGATGCCGTCGTGCACACCGAGACGCTGCCGTCTAGGACGACTCCTCCCCGCGCTGATTATGCCGTCTACCCTGAGGGGGTTTCAGCTCGTCCTTCACAGATCAGTCTGTCTAAGTGATGGGACACCGGTTGTTAAGGAAGTTGAGTCAGGAATGCAGAAAGAAAGCATCTTTATTGAGCACGGCTGCCATAGCTGTATGTGAACTGCTTCAGTCATGCTCTCTCCATCCATTTTCCATTATTAGTGCCACATTGGGAATAGTAAAACCCTGAATGAAATGACAGGAAAATAATATCTTGTAATAAAAGGTAAGTAAAATGTAGATCTATAATATAACAGTGGTTTGACTTATAACTGACATGAATTAGAGGAAAAAAGCTTTTTAGATGTGAAACACAGCCTGGGGCATATGGCATCTGGTCCTGGGTGACATAAAGGTAGTTTTGAAGAAACAACAAGATAAACGTTACTGTGACTTTCCTGATCCCTCGTGAGAGGTTATAAGGAATAATGGCTATAAACATGTGCATTTCCTGACATATTTTATGGTAAATGGGTTCCTGGCCACCTTCAGTGGGGTTGTTATTCCAGTCGCGCACACTAAAGGTGAGAGAATACGTATGTGACTGTTGATGGCCCAATTTACAGAAGCAAATTGCAAGAGACAGAAATTATCTCTTTTTTTTTCCAGCGTGTGTTTCACAGACAGAGGAAATTGTAACAACTCAAGGAGCTTGCCACCAGAATGAGACTGCTAATGGCAAACCTTACACAATCCCCTCACTATCACAGAAACTTCGAAGGAGAAAATCATTTTATTGTCCCAAGTGACATCCCGTGGCCTTAACAAGCATAAGCAACAGAACAAACAGCAGCTTGGAGCTCTTCGTGGTGACAACACTACCCTGTGAGTGAACCGTGCCAAATTGCCTGCATGGGGCCTTAATCCATTAATACCATTGGATTACTTTCACATGTAAGCCAGAGAATAATGGCCAACAGCAATGTGACACATGGGTTATAAGTGTCATTCATTCTGCTGGAATGCAGCGTGCATTGTGACAGTCAGGATGAACCTCGTTTGTGAAGAGTGGACTCGTGCTGTGTGGGGGACTCGTGTGTTTACCTGTGAGCTGCGTCTGCACTGAACACCTGAGCACATCCACCCTTCTGTTCTTCTTCATCTACGTATTATACTAATGGCATTTAGCAGGCGCTTTTAACCTGAGTGAAGGTGCGTCAGTTGCCTAGAGTTACAAATGAAGCTATAAAATACAACACAATTCACAAGTACGAATATAATCTTCTTTAATTATATTGTCAGTTGATTAGGATTAATTAAGGTACTTTTCAAAGAGTTGAGTTTTCAGTCGCCCTTTGAAGACATTGAGGGGCTCCGCTTTTCGGACAGGAAGTTCATTCTGCTCGATCACACCAGAGCAGACCATGACCACCGTGCAGTACTGAAGAAGGCTTCATTAGAGACATCCTAACTCTTCGTCTGGGGTCTTATGTGCTTTTTTTTTAAATGGCTAGGCTTTTTTAAAGGGCACTCAGCATCAGTGCTTCATGCGAAACCAAGCTAACGAGGGTAACCTTTGATTATGTGTGGAATCGGAGGGAGAGGGGACAGAATGGAAGCTCTCCTGGGGTGTGAATTCAGCGCAGAATTTGCATTAATCACTTCTGAGTAGGAGCTCACTAGCGCATGATGAGTGATGAGTGTGTGGAGTGGAGACACGTGAAGGAAGTGGCCCATAAAGTCGAGCGTTCAGCCTGTACGCCTCAAGCTCCAGGCTGCATGCTGAGACCGCATGCTAACGCTAAAAAAAAAGGGAGTGTAGATATTTTACGTCCTATTTTAGATCAGATTTTTAATTGTATGCAACGTGAAAATTCCGCAAAACGTTACGCAGCGACGGCATCGGTAAAACCGAGAGTGCCGTAGTTACAGCGGATTCATTTTCTCATCGCTGGGTCACGGCTGCAATGCCAGCTCGAACCTGGCAGCGTCAAATCTTCCTCGTTTACTGCTTGAAAGTCATTTCTCCACTCCCTCAAGTTCAGTGAGATATGGGGAGACGGACGAATGAGGTTCTGAACGGAGAGAGCACGGCGAGGGACAGGAGCATGAAAGAGTCTGAAATGACTGTCATCGAGCCAGCGTGAAAGTAGGAGGCTTTAAAAAAAATAAAAAGGGAGTGGAGTGTAGAGATTGGGGGGGGGGGGGGGTGTCAACAAAAGAGAGACACCTGGATAAGGACGAGTGGACTAGGAGATAGAGAGCTCTGTAATTGCTGCCATCAGAGCTTGTCATTAACCCGAGGGAATGGGATTCTGACTGGGTCTGTCGGGGCCCGGCGGTGGGGGGGGGGGGGGGGGGGGGACCACGCGGAGTCCTGGAGTGAGCAGAGATGGGGGTGGGTGGAGGTGGAGGTGGGTGGGGGTCGCACCATGGAGGCTCTGGGACAGATACGCTGAGGGAACAGGACCGGGGGAGGATGAATGACAGGCCAAGTGAGCCGTGAAACAAATCAATGCTTCTTTCGCGGGCTTTAATTCTGGTCTGTCGCCAGTCAAAACCTCCATCAACCAGCCCTCTGTTGGCTAGATCCAAGAGTCAGAATTCAGTCCGAACCACTAGTGATCATGGTTACTTAAGGGCAGAAGCACTTAATTAATTTCAGACTTCAATTACTTATATGGAGTATGTGTAATATATATTTAAAACAGTGTGTTCGAGGGAGAAAAAAATAAAATGCTATTAATACAAACGATATTACCATGGTTACCACGTCTGTCAGCTGATGTAGCCTTCTTTGTCGCTGAGAGGCTGTGCTCTCTCCCTCTGACCCTTCAACACACACAATAGAAATTCCCGAGCTTACGTCTACTTTTGTGCCAGACTGTCTAAAGCAATACAGTATGTTCTGGTTATTTATAGATTACTTTGGCGTGCTGTAATGTTCTCGAACACTGGGGGTGCTATAAACATTTAGTGTCTTACTCACCGGTTTTAGAGGGATGCCCGGGAGTGTGTTTTGTTACAGACTCGCAGTGGTTTAATGTGGTACGTTGTCCTAAGAGCCCCCGTGTGCCCTGTCAAGGCTGAGGCACTCACACTGGCTTTACGAGCCCCGCCTTGCTCACTCCAGAGAACTACTGGAGCAGTAAAGTTAGAGCACGTTTAGAGTTCACTCCTACTGAGATCTGCTCTACAGCCCCATGCTACGATAGGAGCACAACCCACTCAGAACATTCCAGAACAATTCTCCATGATCGGCTTTGTGATTCGGACCATTCCTAAAAGCCATTTGCATTTATACTGCTGTTATTTTGAGTGTTCTGCAGTATTGCAATGCTGTGTGGTATAATTGCTTGTCCATATCTGTAAAGTCAGGATTGAAATATTTGATTAAGATATGTTCAAAAATTGTGGGACAGCCTCTAGAAAGATCATATGAGACCACTTATCATACCAACACAATGCGGCTGGCTAAAAACATAATTTTTGGTACTAATCATGTTTTGAAGAGCGAATATGTACTTCTCCCATCGGGGCGGCGTTATAGTGTTCCAAGGTTCAATAAGGTTAGACTGAAGAATTCTTTTGTACATCAGTCAATCCTTAATTTAAACAAAGAACTTAATCTATAACTTTAAAAGGTGTTGAAATATGAGTAAATGGTATACGTACTGTACAATGTTTGTGTCCTATGTGTTGCTTATGTGTTAATGGAGCTACTGTTTGTATGCAAGACAAGTTTCAGATCTGATCTGATAATAAAGTATTATCATCATCATTTCTTTGAACGTTACCATTTGCCTCTGTGAGTGAGCTTCAGCTCAAATTGTTTCTCCCGTGCATTATCACCTGTATTGTCGTTTGCTGCTACCCCTGGTTATTAGCGTGTGTCTTTCAACTCTCTTATCTCTTCAACACACTACAGTCTGTGTAACGTGAGCCTGTGTAGATTGGCTGACATTTTTGATAACTTCAGGATTTGGATGTAAAATGTTGACATTTGGTGAGGTGCAACACTGCACAGGTGTGTGGAGGAGATATGCCTTTTCCCCTCTGAAGTCTTGGTGTAAACTAATATACAAACTAAATATATCAGCAATGAAGAATGTTTCTCAAATGCTAATTTTAAATGTATGTTATAGTTCAGGCATTCAGCATAAAGGATGTATATATCTGGCATGCTGGCTTTAAACAGGTATTCGGTATATTTATTTTTTATTTAGTACAGTATTCAAAATTTTATATGGATAAAACTTTACCAAGAAGTTGTGTCTAATCTCGGTGTGTACTCGCCCTCATCTATTAAAATTGTCTTGCCATTCAGGATTGGTAATTTGGACTTATAATAATATAATATATTTTGTGTGTGGTTGTATACCCCTGCACACACTCACACACAAAACATGCATACATTTAACACCCTACCTTTCTCATTACTGCCTGACCTACACTGGGCCGTAACCATCTGAATATAAACCACAGACTCTATCCAAGGTGTAATGAGCTTACAAAGGCATGTCAATGCAGACACTTTACGGTGTGAACGCGCCAGCTCTCAGCTGTATAGACAAACCTCCAATTTTTACAGCAGCGCCATAAAGCCCCCCTAAGGCTGTGCTATCGGATGTGATCAAACACTCTAGTTCATTACAAATCTTAACTTCTCACCCTCTATCAACAAAGGACTCTAACTATCGCTGTCGCCATTTGAGGTCACAGGTCGTAGAATTGCACGTGCTGCCTGCCTTAACCTAGCTTGTTACGTGGGGTATCCATGGCTACAGCTTCAGTGTTTTTGATTGGGCGTGTGTTGGACTTAGCGGCGTTGTGGTGTTAGCGGCTCAGAGAGGTGATGCGTGTCCACGGAGAGGGAAACACAGCTGGACGCTGCACTTTTCAGAGAGCTGAAATATAAACAATACAAGCGAAATGACAGGGGCCCCGACTTCATAACACAAAAATAGTTACATCAGGATTGCTTTACAGTTTGTTATCTTTAAAAGGAGGTGTCATTTCCTGCGAAAACAGGAAATGACATGAGGACAATAGGTGCAGTGGAAAAGTGTATTTGATGTTTGTCGGCTGGAGGCCGGGAGTGTTTGCCTTTGACCTTGATTTGAAAAACAGAACCATAAACGCTAAAATCCAGAGTGAGGTGTCTAAAATGGGAAGTTATCATTGCCTTGTTGATGTGGAACATGTAATCGGACCCTCCTCTGCTGCATTATGGGATAGCTTATCTGTGCTGCATGTGTGTGTGACAGGCCAGGTCAGATATGGATTTTGGGAGGGAAATTACCTGTGTCTGTACATGCTTCACTCTGTTATGATAATTTGTTTGACTGAGGATGAGTTCTGATTTTCCACAAGGTCAGACTGTGTCTGTTCTCTAGCTTTTCACTACGCAGGGAGATTGTGTCACTCCACTTTATAATGTGGAATAAAAGGAGCACTTTGCTAAGGTCTGTTTCTCCTTTGTCCAGTGGACTCCTACATGAGGAGCCATGCATTGATTAGCTGAGTTTTATGCTAAGCTGTTACTCATCAAATGGTTGCTCTCGTTTTGTTTGACTTAACCTACGTGAATGGAGCAATACGGAGAACAGCAGAGGGGCTGTACTAAACAAACTCATTACCCATTCCCAGAAATAACAGCAAAAACATAAATAGGTACAGAAAATGCTAACAGCACTCCACTGTTGGCGGATTAAATATTCATCCAGACAAACATGCTCTAAATGTTATTGAAGTGCTAGCAGCTAGTTTTGTTTATGAAGACAACATTAATAGATGTGATATGCGGTTTGTGCCTATGTTTATACTAATTAAGTCTAAAGACAATTACTTTGTTGTTACTATTATAAGAAAATCACGTTCTGACAGCTTAATTTGACACATCTTTCTCCTATTACATCATTTACACATTTGCTTTGCCTCTGTACACAATCCAAACAATATAACTGTAAAATAAATTAATACTAAAGCTGAGGTGTAATCCTCAACATTTGGATTAGCATTAGTCTGTGGACTGAATTTTCAAATGTTCCTAAATACTACCCAAATGTATATTTTTCTTATCAATGTGTTCACATGATATTTTCTAGGTGTCCAATGAAAACCTTCTAATAGCACCCACAGGATCCCCTGGATATAAACCAGAAAACAGGTATAAGGGACGGAAACAGCGGTCACGTGTGGGAGGAGATTATTTTAGTGCAATCGGAGAAATTGAATGTTTCACATGATTCATGCTGCTGAATGATTATATTAATCACCTGCCTAATTAGCCTGACTGATGTGCGGTGCTGGAACGCTAATGACTCTTCAGTGAGGGCTTGATTTTACATAACAGGGCACCATATATGCCCGGAGTTCGTCACTAGAATTAATGGTATCGATCGCTGATACAGCTGCTCACACTGACGCCTGGAGAAAACCTGCTGAACCAACATACATCGGAATTTGGGTCTTTAATCGTGCAGATTCAGTGCTGAAGTTTCTGATGGCATTTACGATGTCAATTTTCATTTACACCCCCCCCCCCCCTTCCCCCCACCACCTGTGATTTATGTTTATCTTTATTAATTATGCCTCACGGCGAGACTAGATATGCCTTATCATGCTGATTCTTCATGCAGGTGCAAGTAGTTTGACTGTGATAATTCTTCGCTCCGGTGCAGTCATGACACACACCATTAAGTGCTCCGTGTAATGTTCCTCCCGCATATAGAATTGCAAGAACGTCATTTTCTGCTTTTGGTCATTGCGTATGTATGTATGTATGTAAACAATTGCTGTCAGTCAGCATAACAGTTATTTATTAAAGAACAACTCAAGATTGTTTGATATTTTAATTTTGTCGATATTGTCAGTTGCCAAATTGCCAAAATCTTCGATGCACATAAAATAAATAAAAAAATCAACCAGAGATTAATTTAGAAAATATGTTTCGGAGTGTACAAAACAGGGTGAGTAGGCCCCAGTGGACAGAAGCAACAAGATAATCACAGTGATCTAATTTACCTCAGTACCATCATTTGTTTGTTTGCAAATCTCCATGAAATTAGTTCTGGGAATATGAATTGCACCTCTAAATTGGAGAGTTTTTTGGTTTCACTTATTATGTCAAGCATTAAAAAGTGCAATTGTGAACATGGACTCTTGAATGCAAAATGTAACCGCATATCATCAAAAGCTTCCATCAAATGTGTGCTTGCTGCCGATAATGGGAGCTTATTGGCTGGGATGTGATCATAATCGAGCATAATTGCTCTGTTAAGTGCTTCCATTATAATATTTCGACACATCTCATCGTTGATGCCTGTGTCATTAACATCACTATCTAGTGTCGCTAGATGTGTGCAAATGATATCAGTCTCCTGAATGGAAAGAATTTGTCAGACAGCAACTTTCTCTGACTTGTTTGACTCTTAGGACTGGACTCTTAGATATTAGAAAAATGTCTTTTTAAAGACTGGTTTGGATGTATGAAAAAAGCCTATTAAAACATTTCATATTTGATGGTATATGATACCATGAAAAAATAAATCATGCAGTATTGGGGACAGAGGCGGCCAGCTTATCCATATGTTAGATGATATCCAAAAGATGAAAGCTTATTTAAACCAAATAAAGTCCTTTAGATCACAGACAGCAAGAACATTATTGCATTTCCAACAGACACTCTTTCATGTGCCCAGGAAGAGTGAGGGAGAGTGACAGAGAAATGAAGGTAGAGAGGAATAAAATATTTGATGGGAATTGGGTTTAAATCAATGGACATAGACTTCTTGTTTTGGTTTAGAGACTGTAAGAGCTCCAACGTATGAGCTCTGATGTAAGTGCCTCGGTTTTAGTGTTGCTGCAGCCTGTCCTGGTGTTCTATAAAGCTGCCTGAAACGTCTGAGGAACCAACCTACTTCACGGGCGGTGGTGGCCTTATTCTGTCTTTAGCTTGCGTAGTTGCTTCTGCGTTTTGCTCTTATTATTGACTCCCCACTTGGCTTGTGTTGGCTTCAGGCTCTTTAAATTGTTCTCAGTGTGTTTTGTACTTGTGCCAAAAGCTGTGGGGTAAAGCCCCGTTGAGGGCCGTGTCTGGTTTCGTTGTTAGGGGACGAACCGAGGTGTTCTGATGAGGATCCCGCTGGCAGAATGAATATGCACGAGAAACATTTGAGATCTGTATGGAGTTCCATCGAGGGAACTGCTTGGGGCAGAGCTCTTGTGTTGATTTCCGACTGGAAATATGGAAATTAGTCAGACACCCAGGGGTTGGAAGTAAACATGCCTGTCGAGTCATGCCATAGCTCAGGGACGGGCAGTTCCAGTCCTTCTGGACCTTAGCTTTGGTCTGGCACTACCGATTCAAATCCTCAACCAATCACCATGTAATGCGAGGATGCGAGGATATTAAAATGTGCTGTTCCGTAGCATGCTGTTAGTGGTTTTTTTAAAAGTGGGGTTGCTAAATAGGACTCTTAAAGCCAAGCATGTCTAACACAGTAAGAGGTGTTCTAAGAGATCGGTTTTGGAAAACAGGCAATAACTGTCACCCCTCCTCCTTTTCCCCAAAATGCTCCATCTGCTGCTGGAATTATAAAGGGAAAACTGCATTTATTGTGTTATGTGATTTATGTTCTTGGTGCGTAAGAAGGCAAGAGTTCCCTCTTACCCTAGTCAGTTGTGATTCTGGAGTGAGCCATGAGCTCAGAACTGCCCGAGAGAAGAACTCAGTTTGGTCAGTGCTGGTGGGAAAGGAAAAACCCCGAAAGACAAGGTAAAACATGTTTATAATTCTCCATCAACTTTTTCCAACTCCTGCCTGCGTGGTTTCCGAGATCTGTTTAGAAGCCCCGTGCCAGCATGGCTCACATCAGATCTGCGCTTGTTGTGAACGCCACCAGCACTCGGATGAGGCACTAAGGACAGATCCAACTGGCTCAAACAATCGCCGAAGATATATAGAACGGGGAGGCAGGTTCTGCATTCTGCATCTCTAATGCCATATTGGGCTAACACTGGCTTTTCTTGGTTTGTAGAATTTTAAACTGTGGGTGTAAACTGTTAAATGTTTTATTTGCTGGGACATTATGTGTGACTGGAAAGGACAGGGACTCAACATGTTAGTGGGTTATTTCACACTTTTCTTTCAAATTTTCTCTTTTAATTTTTTGCATCGCTGCTAGGCTCAGATTACTCAGAACTTTTTTAGATTCTCTCCTTCCAGAAAACTGTAATTTACATGTGATTTCCTCTCCTTGGCGCATTGGCGAGGCATTTTAGGAAGCAATCCAGCAACCTTATAAGTGCATATGTTCAATAACTCTGCAAACATAATTTAACCGTCGTCTGTATTTATTATTGTTATTGTCATCAGTGCGGGGATTACAATAGCATAACGTTACATTATATTGGAGCGTTACCTTATGTGAACCCTGAAATTTGAGTTAGTGCATTTGCCTTTTTCAAAGTTTGTACCACTGCGATCAAGACGTCCACAATTTATGCAGGCGGCACAGTAGGTGAGGCGATAAAAAGAGGGTCACAGGTGGTGGATAGATGGGAAGACAACACATCTTTCCACAGGCTACTTTTTTTTCTAAAGGCATCCCCCTTGTGGCTCGTGCCCCTGTCTATCAAAATGCAGGGACCAATGAAGACACACTTGGGGCGGGGCTCCGGGAGCGCCAGCTCATTGAAATCAAGTGACTTGTGAATAATAGGTTAGTGACCTCTCGGTCTTTGCCCATAGAACTCACAGGAATGCATTCATTTCAGGGAAGCAGACAGCAACAAGACTTTTTGAACTTCATTCAGTGTGAGCCACTCGCCAGCAAAGCGAAGGTCTGCTCGCTGTTTTATAAGCAGCTGTTGTCTGCACCGCCCGTGGGCGGATGGTCTTTAAGAAGCACTACAGCTGGGCAAGCGATCAGGGGAGATGTTCTGTATACATTTTGCAGCTGTCATGCCATAAAATACCAGCATTATTTTTTTTAATAGAAAAACACATTTCTTTTGGTAGATCAATTGCTTGACCGTTTTGGATATTAGTACCACTGTACTAGGCAATGATGTAAAGCAATGTATGATATTAACTCCAGATGCAGTCCTAGAGTTCCAGACACTCTGTCTATGATGTCTCTGCTTCAGAACTAAGCAAAGACACACAGTGGGTAACATGCCCAGGGTCTAAGCCAGGTTGGACGCTCCGCTCAAACAGGTTGTGGTGCATGCTGGGATGTCTGAAGCAGATTGCAGACATCTGGCATGTTGGCTTAGTCGGACTCCCCCCCGCAGCGAGTTTTCCAGTGTCCTGTGTCTCCCCCGCCCAAACTCACATCCCCCCCCCCCCACCCCCGCGCCCCCCACCCAGACAAAAGCACTCAATCATAGTGTGGTGGAGTGTAGAGTCTCCACTCCCTCACGTCCTGCCTGCACACAGAGATGTGGGGTGCCAGGGCGTGTGTGAGGATGTAACAGCAGGAGTCGGGGGACTGGGCTTTATCACAGCCTCTAAATCCCGTGTCCCCACATTGTTGGGCGATGTAGGACGTAGAATAGCGCAGCTGTGGAGGGTGGTTGGGTCGCTTTTCGGGTCAAAATCAAGGAGCCTTTTTTCTTCGTTCTGCTGTTGTTGTTTATGTTCGTTTGATCGGATTGAAAATGCTGTTTGTATGGTGTTTCAGACCAGTTGTTTACCATCTAATACTGGTTTTTTAATGGATTTGGATGTTAAACGTTATGAACTTTTGACTCTTTTCGTGTGTTTTTCACGTGTTGTACACGTGTTGTTTTGGACGTCACAGGTTTTTGCACATTTGAATTTTAACTTTGTAGTTATCTAAATTTGCGCATCAACAGAAGACTCAAAATATGTAGACTGATTGGTGATTGGTCCCTCCGTCTCTCTCTCGCTCTATCTCTCTATCTCTCTATCTCTCTCTACTCTCTCATAATCTCACAACTTTACATCAATGAGGCCTTCAGCAGCTCATGAACACAGCACAGCACTATCTCAATATCCTATATATTACAGACTCTGTAATCCCTTTATATCTGGGAGCTGTTAACTAATCTAATGCCTTTTGTGTCTCAGTTTTTCAACTGAAGTGGGATGTTTTTATCACTTGCACTTTAACACAAAAATGAATTATAACATTGATAGATTAAGATATATCCTCAACTTTTTTGAAAGGAAAACAAAAAATTAGGTTTGAAAGTTGTGATCATGCCGGTTGGTAATGAAGTAATTGCAGAACAAGATGACCACCACTGAACGTTGGAGCTGCTCTGAGTCAGATCCCTTTCCTACTTTCAGGACTTGGGCTTCACGGCCTTCCCCCTCGATAAGCTCCAGGCTCTGGAACGTTCTTTGAAGGACCAGGCCGCCGACAGCCACTGCGAGCAGTGCGGGATTCACCTGAACCGGCTGAGGCTCCTGGCCCTGCGTTCCGCCCTAGGGCGAGACTGCCCCCCTGACCAGCAGCCCAGGACCACCTCGAACCTCCTGCCGTCCCGCCCTTCCTGGGAGCGTCTAGACCAGAGTTTGGCGTGTGCCTCCGGGCAGAGAGCTCCAGCAGCCGGTGTGAAGCAGAGCGAAATGGGCTGGATCAAGAGCACCGGCGCCGGGATGGACGCCAAGCCGACCTGCCTCTCCACGGTCGCCCCGTGGAGCACCCATGCACAGCTTTATTTAGAGGGGGTGTGGAGTGTGTCAAGAGTCAGCGGAGGATATCAGCACCAACACTCGCAGGTAAGTGTCCGAAACGCAGCCTGACGTTGCAAGGCAGGCAGAGTTAATGGGCCGGCAACGCACAAGGTCAGGTTTGCAGCTCCATATTATCTTGCCGTATGGAAGCTTTGACCTGATCGGTGTGGTGTGTAAGCTTGGCTGTCGGCAGTCGGGGATAGTTCTTCTTCACTTATACCGATTCGATCGGCTGTGGGACTGCACAGCAAACGCTGTTATCCGTTGGGCGTTAGGTGGGTGGACCTACATAAACATGACGTTCACCACACAGTGGCTGTCTTAGTCTTGCAATCCCAATCCGTGTCCCTATGAGTGTGGTTTCGCGGACGTTTGGCCTATAGCGTTATCCTGAGTTCCAGGAGGATTTTTCATATGGGAGACCTTCATCAAAACGTGTAATGGGGTTGATTATAATCTTGTCATAGGGCTCTGTTCAAGTTCAGGGCCAAGGCTCAAATATTATTGAGGTTAAATGGATGTCATAGCAAACCTGGAGAATCTTCTGCTGCGAGAATGGCATGCCATCTGTTCAGGAGGAAATTGTGTTAATAGGACAGAATTCTGTATGTTATTATTGCGAAATTAATATCCTGTGTCAAAATTGGGGAAATGTGCTGAGTGTTAAATTAGATGTTGAAATGGTACAACACAATCCTGCTTCAGACCTACTGTTATTAATATGAGGAGCATCTTTTTTGAATTTTTGCAGCAAAATGACATTATGAGGTCATGTGTAGTTTTAACCAGGAATAGCGTGACCTCAACAGAAAACGTTCAATGACGTTCTGGGGTGTATTTATGTGTGAAAATACACATGACTGCTGGGTAGAAGGATGATAGAAAATCTACACGTGGCTCTCCATAAAAATAAAATGAAAGAGGTTAAATTTGAGCATCAGCTACTTCTGCCTCAATTCCTTGGACAGGAAAGGAACACTTGCCCACCGCACACTTACTCAAAGCAAGTAATATTGTCTAATAAAATATATTTCCCTTGGCATGCTAACTAAATGACTGAACATTGGAAATGGATCATTATTCTGTGGACTGCCATCTCTGCCTTTGGCCTTCTGGAGGCTACTTGACATTCCCTTCAGGATACAGAGTGTTGTGCTGCACCATTAGTATTGGGAATGCCAAACTCTGACCTTAATACCTTAGGCCAGCCATGTATTATATATGATGATAACTGCTACGTTTAAGGGTGAACTAACATTATATGACAGTATGTAGTTTTAGCTTCGTTTCAATGCACTCTGCAAAATTGGATGCATAATTCACGTGTGAAACTTAATCTGCCTACAAGGTCAAACCCGAAAGCTTAAGTCAGCGTACAGGTTTAACCAAGTCCAAGTTCTTCACGTTAACTCTCAACGTCTGACTCTCTTAGATGTCTCGGTTGCTAATTATGTTAGTTATCTGATTATGAGGCGAAACGTTGAAGATTTCTGTTCCGTCATTGATAAGCACTGCATGTTCAATGTTCAGCACCCAGCCGACTCACTGTGTTCTCGGGCATGTGACTGTGACTTTTGTAGTTCTGTGAAAACTCCCGATTGCAGACATGCTGTGGTATCTTGGTTTGGTTTATGATTACAGAATCACAAAAATGTGAGCTTTTGTTTAGTACATGGTCTGCACATATAGAGTACAATGTAGTGTTTCAGCTACAAAGACCTTTGACAATGCACTATGAAGAGAACTGAATACTCATCATTTCTTAAAACCAGATGTTTAAAAACTGTACAGAAATTAATATTCAGGGGAGAGGGTCTTGGTCATCTGTTAATGGGACTACAATGGGATTATCAGATTTTCCAGGCAAATTCAGCATTTTCCATTTTGTTCTGGGTGAGTACAATAGTCTACCATGTTGAAGTCTTTATTATTTTTTGGCTTATTGTAGTGATGAATGATATGATAACGCAGCAGTATTACCGATTTACCCAAACTACATTAATAGAATTACACCCAATTTCTCAAAAATTGCAAATTTTCTTTTAAATCAATGAAATGCAAAATAACACCTGAAGTTTTTGAGATGTGTCACCAGTAAAGGTGATTTCCAAAGAAAACATTTGTGGAAGAAAGCAGCAAAAGTTAAGACAATGTTTAAATGGGCTAAATGCGTTTAATGTTCAATAAATCAATAGCCACAATTAAGTGAAACATGAATTGAAACTAAAATTTCTGATTTGTAAGTGTTGTAAGTACTGAATAAATAATAGAATGAATGAATGGTGTCGGAAGATGGCACTGGTCTGATTATTTTACTGTCCTGACACAATGTTAGAATTATCAGCCTTCAACATCTTTCTGGAGTCACCTTTGAAATACACAACAGAAAGACCCTCATCTGCATTAATTCTGCACACGTCATCTCCACTCTCAAAAGTCCTTTCAGGCTAAAGATGTCTTGAAGGTGCAATATTTTAACCCACTTGTATTTTGCACCCTTGTGCAGAAATGCACACATTCATATTCATTAAGGCAAATTTGCAAAACAGTCAAACATGCAGTTTTGCTCATTTGAAAGAAGCACTATTCTTGGACGGATGTTTTTGTGTTGTATCAAGTGTTTAATGTATTTTTGGATGCAAAAAGTACCTTTAAGTAAATCAGGACCTCGGTCTGGACATACAGATATCACCTTTAATCTTGTCAAAAGGCGGTAAGTCTATTCCCACAGTCCCCTTGCACATTCGGTGTGTCAGTGTTGAAGTGAAGGCACGCTGTCTGGCCTTGTATCAAAGGCAGAAGAGGACGACCATCTCACAGGGGCTGAAAGCAATTAGACCTTGAATGGCACAACCTATCCAACGTGCACAAAACACAAGGTTGCTTCGTCCCTTTGCTGACCGTTTGTTGCGGTGAGATGTTTCGAGTGTGGCGGCCTTGATTGAACGAGGCATGTGCACACGCGTGCCACATGGCTGACACGTGGCCATCGGTCCAGCCCATTAGTGAAACAGCCTGAGAGTGTAGTTACACCCACCGGCAGCCAGGGGCTACGTTTCACCGCACCTCATTTAAGTTGATCTCGTGGACAGACAGGGGGATGTGGATCCTGTTTTTCTGCAGTTCAGGGCCAGTTTGGTCCGTTCGTTCCCAGGCCTGTATGTCACCTACAGCGAACTAATAGGCTTCCTCTGGCAGCCTGTCTAATTTGGGACATGGACGGCCCCGCGTCGAGATGCTCTGAGCATGTGGCAGGAAGCCAGCACTGCAAATTGTCAACAGATGGGACTGCAGCCTCACCCAAGGTGAGAAAAAGGCAGCTGACGTCCATCTGGGACGGGCGCGTGCTCGACTGCGCACGTAGGGCCGGATCGAACCCCCCCAGGTGCCCCCCCCCCCCCCACCCCCACCCTTAACCTGTCATGACTCCGAACCTCTGGGAAGGACACGAGGGCATCGGGTGCTGCGGAAAAGCAGAGTGCGGTGTGTCTCACGACTTCCAACTGTATTCGTTCTGAAGGTCCTCTTCCTGGAAAAGAAGCCCTAGAAGATATGATCAGCCTTACACCGGCGCTGCCATTTGAGCCACTTAATCTGGAGATTTGCTGAGTCTGTGTCCAGTAGGTCACACACAGAAACAACAGTTTTTTTGATTGCTGTATTGGTGGCCCCGAGGTCTTTTTGTCATCTGATGCACACTCTAAATGGATTTGGGTTGCCAGAAGGATTTCATTGTGTTCCCATGTGTTGAGAGTGTAGTGGTGCCTAGATGACACCCTTGTGTGTGTTTGGTGTGTAAAGGAATCATGAGAGAGAGAGAGAGAGAGAGAGAGAGAGAGAGAGAGAGAGAGAGAGAGAGAGAAAGAGAGTGAGAGAGAAGGTGAGAGTTTACAAGAGTGTGAGTCAGTGAGCAAAAGAGAGTGAGAAATAAGACTGATCATCCATGTGTGTGTGTGTTTGTATATGTGAGACAGAGAAAGTGCGATAGGATAATTAATTTGGGTGATTCAGTCAGTACAGCTCATGTAAGTGCTTCAGCTGTGCTTGACTATAAAGTCTAAGGCTTTTAACGTTGATGACAGCATGATATAAGGTATGCTAATGTGCTATATCGAATATACCACCTTATTGGCATTAATTGAAATTAATGTCCACCCCGCTGAGCCCTCCATTTATCGATCCACTCTGGTAGTTTCACACTTGGGATTTCTGAAGCACCTTAACGCAAGTTCAACTTAATTAGGGGAAAAAAACAAGCCTTCCATTTTGGACTCAAAATGTCCATCCCAGCATCCCTGCCGGGCCCTAATGGCGAACGCTGACGTGGCGGTGTAATTAGTACAAGTGTGAGGGGACACGGATTATCGCACACAGCTGCGGTGGGTGTTGCAGACGCCGTTCTCCAGGGCCACCGTTCTCAATTCTTCTGTGCTCGTTATCTCACCATCAGACTGTCAGCAGATCACGGGCCTCCCAGTTTTCCGGGTTCCCGCGTCTCCTTCGACCCCGCTGTCTCTTTCCGCAGGAACCGTGCGTTGTTCTTCATGCCTCGTTCCTAGTCTATGCTCTTTACATCTAGGACAGACTATCCCGATGCTGCCACAAATCTGTAGCCGACAGAGATATGCACTTACAGTTCAGAGGCTCTAAGAAGCAAAGCCCTGTGAAATAGAATCGTCCGCAGAAGAGTATTACAGCATCAAAGGGGTCATTGCTCTATAAGATGTAATGAAGGGTTTATTAGTCCCATTCCATGGCTGCTGGCAGACGTTTTGTAAGAAATATAAATGAGTACATTTACCATGATATTAATTGGCAGTATGCAGAAGCTATGACCCACTGCCTGCCTGGCGTTAATATCTCTGGGATCTGCTCTTCAAGATCTGTATATATATTACCAGCATGTCACAGCATTCTTGTTCAAGATAGTTAACAACCAGTCATGCAGCACAAGCTGGTAATAAATTGCAAATTTCGATAGAAAATTAATTAACCTTTTACAATATTAATATAAGAGTGAAATGTTTGAATTTCATGGATTCATGCAGCATTATTTATGCGTGGTCTGTGCTGGATTAGTGTGTCAGTGCAGGTGGGCGTGTCAGTATGCAGATACATAAGTATTGGTGTGGTGATGAGTTGACAAGCTTTGGGTTCCTTCTTTGCTCTGTTCCTGCTGCTGGTGGTTCAGTCCAAACAGCTGGCTAAAATGTTCCGGATATGACCCAGTGCCTCTGTCACGGCCAAACAGATGCTGGTCAGAAACCTCAGCACACATTTGTATTTGATGTGGTGCCACTGCGTTTTATTTGACGTGCTATTAGGGACGGGCCTTCAGGGCTAAAGAATGTTCATATCGCCAGGCTGGGCGTATTTCTTCCATCTCAGGTTTATTAAGCCATGTGCTTTAGTTCTAATAACACTTTAAATGTTATGTTACGGGCACCATCAGGCCCAGGCCTCTAGCTTTAGACCCTTCACTCACTAAGCGTGGACGATTTACTCGTTTCAGGGTATTGAAAGACAAGCAGAACGGATGATTTTTGGATCTTGGTGTCTTGGTTAAAATGCTTTTTTACTGGTGAACGTGAACACGTGAACTGGTACTGTTATAATACTGTAGGTTGTTATGTTAGGCAGCCTCACTGTGAAACAGACCTGGTGCATGGTGATCTTATAAAAGTATACGGCTCGGTTGAATGATTGATGACTCCTTCTCTGCTTCCCTTAGGTAACCACCAATTACATAGTAACCCTTGAATAATGTTAAGCTCAAGTCTGGCCGTACTAGAGGAAAAACCCCTAGGCTCAAAACACTTGGGTCTCATGCCCTGACTGAAACTACCGCCTGGTGGTGTTTGTGGTTTAGAGCACTTGTGTGCGTAATCCTGTTAACCAGTGGTTATGTGAGCATGGATCAGTGTAGTTTAATAAGCCCCAATAACATGAACTCATTTTGAAAGTCGATATAGAGGTATACACTAATAAAGTCTTCAGGAGTGCTAAACGTTCTGCCCTGCTGAGTGGTTGATATGTCTGGGATTGGTTCGTTCATTCCGTTGTTCATTCATGCTTTCCTCCTTTTCTTTTACTACAGTCGTTTTCAGCCAAGTCATTCAGGTAACTGCTGGTGCTGCCAAGATAATCCCCTGGAATAACGGAAAATTAGTTTGTATCGTCATTTCCTGTCTCACTTAAGTCCTCTCTTGTCCCCTCTCCTATTGTCTCTCTGTAGGGTCAGACTGCCAATAAGGATACAGCGTCCTGTGAGGCGTATCGCTTCGGCCATTCCAGTCCTGCTCCGCCCCTGGCTCTAGCAGCACACAGGCACACCACCACCCACAGCCAGCCCACACCACCGCCAGCCCGGCCCACACCACCGCCAGCCCGGCCCACAACCTCTCCTGCGCCCCATGCCGGCTCCGCAACCTCCTTCTTCCTCAGGTGAGCCCAGCGCCCCCTGCAACCCTTCACTACATCTTCAGACAGGAACCATATGCGTTTACACCCTCCAGGCGTAGGGGTGGGGATCGCGCTACGGCCCTGGGAGAGCTTCATGGCCGCAGGCGTAACGCTGCGTCTCCTTTAGCGCCTCCACGTCCTCCTCGCTCCCCGAAACCTGACGCTCCCCGTAGCCTCCGGCCATCCTGTCAGCACGAAGCAGTTCTCCTGCCTGTTGACCCCGCAGAGACGTGGGAGGCTGCACACCTTAACGAGGGGCAGTGTCATCAGTCAGAACCGGCACAGAAGTGCCTTAAAGGCGGAGGACCATGCTTAGCTAGCAAAAAGATGCCCTCCAGGAGAACACCTATGTATCACATGGTAATGATACTAGCTTAGAGTACCAAGTGGATATAGTCATGATTTTTTTGGGAAAGCTTACTGCTTTTAAGAAACAATTTAGACCGAGTCAGAAGTGTGTATGCTAAAGTGTGTGTACTAGATGACTATAGCTATTTTCTGTCTTTCTCTTTTCATGGATTATGCGGTGTTTTTGATGAGGATTCTTTTTTTCAATTTTTGTTTTTGTGCTTACTACAGATATGTAGTACAAGAAACATCCTTAATTTTGAGAAGTGCTTTATAATACTGTATCTACAATCATCCATTTTTTCAGATTATCCACAAGCATACATTTTTTTCAGATTATAGATGGAAACACACATTACTGCCTGTTAAAGCAAAAATATCACTGTTCAGTTCTCAGTAAAAAAAAGTGGTTACAGCCTACACTAAACTAGTAGAAGAGCTCACAGTTGCAGTTTTCTCATTTGTGATCAAATTACTGGTCACAGTGACACTTATACAAATATACACATACTACAATTTCTTTCTGTGTGTGTGTTTGTGTGTGTGTGTACGTGTGTGTATATACAGAAGGATGAGACTGTGTCTGTGAATAGGATGAGTTACTTAGATGTGTTGGACTCTAATTGTTTTGTGACCATGCATACAATTAGATTATCAATGTTCGGTTCGGGTCTTTGGACCTGTGTGTTTTATTACTGTCATTTATTATGTTAATTCATGCATATCCCGTCGATATAGAGATCAGTCATTTGGTGTGACTGCTGAGGGAGAAAGAGCAGTCGGCCTGACCGGGCGGTCAGGTGGTTTCTACTCTCTCCTCACGTGGTGAGATGCATATTTCCTACTCACACAATAACCATTTGAGGTAAGGCCATTTTGCAAATGAACTGAGACTGACAAACAAAGTGTTTTACTGCATATCGCTCAGCAGATCGCCTGTGGGCACTCTGCGTATGGCTTCGGCCTTTCAGGCAGGCAGGGGAGGGGCAGCAGCTCTGTAGTCTGTTAACGCTCACGCTTTGGCCTTGACTTACCAGTAGGCACACGCACACCTTGTCCAAGGTCTCCCAAGGAAAGTTGCCATGGTTGCACAGTGGTGGGAGTGAAGGTGGAACAGGCGGAGAACGAGAGAGGGTGAATGGCAGCGTGTAATTTTCTGGAAGCCTGGCTTTTTAGAAGCTTTCTCTCGCTCCGGGGAAAACGAATCTGGGTCCTTCCTTTGGCATTCGTAGACAGAGAGGGTTGGACCGCGGCACGTCGGTGACGGCGAAAAACGCAGCCATGCTGCATAACGGTGTTGTTTGCTTAAGCTTGTCTCTGGTGCTACTGCACAGGAAGAGGCTGTCAGCATGAAGCGTGGGGCTGTCAGCGTGGTGCCCTCTGAGGTGGGATGCTAGACCCGTCGACCCCAGTGGTTGACCAAACGCTGCTTGAGAACGCAAGGGCTGTTATGGCGGTGTTATGATTTGACAGGGTAGTAAACAAGCTAGAGGGAGTGAGAGGACACACATGTACGCACACACCCATCCACGCACATACACACAGATACTTTTGTTGACCTTTTAGATGTTGCTTTTTTAATTTATTGAAATCATCTGTTAGAAATTGTGTACACTTATTTACATTTAGGATCGTGAGGGGGACAAATTTAGCTTTTGGTTAACATTTTGTATTACATTACACAATCCTATGTTAACAGAAAAAACAAAACAAAACATTACTACAATGTTTAAAGGTTATGAATCCAATTTAGCATGAGCCGAAGGTACTAAATGTCAACAGCTGTTTTCTGTCTTTCTCGTTTCATGGAATATGTGATTAGGATTCATTTTATTTTTTGTTTTTATGTTTGCCGTAGTAAACTCCTCTCTTTAAATAAGAGATATGAGACGACATATTTAATGTGTGTGTCAAGCACTGGTTATTGGATGAAACTGTAACCTCTGTACACACAATCATCCAATTCTGAACACTGATGTTTGGCATCATCTAAATTCCAGTAGAACTTATGTATATGTATATGTATAATATATATGTATAATAATTATAATATTCAAATTCTATTAATCAGACCCACAGAAATTGACCTGTGTGCAATAATCCAGACCAAAACACAACAGCTTGGCATGTGTACACAACACAACGTGTCACATACATGGCATTTGCTTTAAATTTCAAGGCAGGCTGTTGCCATGGTGTAGCGGGGGGGGGGTTGCTGGGAGCATGTGAGTCGGTGATTTTGAGGGAGTGAGACAGACATAGTGTTCATAGAGCCCCAGATAAGAGGGGAGTGTTTGTGCCTCCTCGGAGCGGAGACCGGGCCACCTGCTGCCGCCTTGATGCTCAGACGCACCTGCCCACTGTTCGTTTCCCCGTAGGTTTTATCACTCAGGTCTGCTAGCCGCATGTGCAGGAATCGCTGTGCTGTTGGAGAGGCTGTTCTGAGCCGTGTGCCATGGTGAATCGCTGTGCTGTTGGAGAGGCTGTTCTGAGCCGTGTGCCATGGTGAATTATTCAAACGGAGGCAGACAGATCTGCCGCTTGTTGTGTTAGAAAGAAATTGCGTGTAATTGCAGTGCCCGTCAAAAACGACGCAGAGGTGACCACGGTTCATGTGCTCGACGTCTCTGGCCCCGCAGGGCAGCTGTGTGCTTTTAGCAAACGCTTGTGGACTTTACTACAGAATTCAGCGCCACTGACAGGAATGTAAGCATTCCTGCAAATAGGTGCAATTAAGCACAGAGATGTTAACGATGACATACATTGTTAGTCCCTGCAAATGTCTGGGTGTCCATGAATATGTATGTATCCTGTTTTATTGCAAGGACTTAAGAACATCAACTGAACATTACAAAGGGGAAGTTTGTCTCGAGTTGCTCTCTTGCCCCTTGAGTTGCTCTCTTGCCCCTTGAGTTGCTCTGATGCCCCTTGAGTCGCTCTCTCACCCTGTGGTGATTGTTTTCTGGATCTCTGGCTGACATTGGACTGATACTCTTCCGCTTGCGAGTTTTTGCCAAAATGCTACTCTCTTGTTCTGAAAACACTTTTAACCATTTTAATTGGAGCTTTGTGTCACATTATGTAGACCTATTTCCATGCGTATGTAAGCTAAATTGCTCAGCTGAACAGTTGTCCTTAGTGCTTGCTGAATGCATTCCTAGTGGATCCCTAATTTCCCTGTCTTCACGTGTACAGCGTGCAGTCACGTAGGGGCGAGGCAACAGCGTTGAGGGCTTAAACCAAGCGATGTTAAGCGCTGAAACAAAACAAAAACACTAATCACAGAAAACAGCAGTTTGACGAGTTCAGCATCTTTCTTTTTCACAATAGGCCTACTGCAAGACACAGTATAAGCCGTTAAGCTGTTCATTGGGTTGAGGACTAGAAGACACTTAGACTTATTTTATTATTTTCCAGCTTTGGTCTCTTTTGGCTAATTCAAAAGTCACATGTGTACGTAAAGCTAGACACATGCAATTCAAACAAAAATGTCTCCCTGATATTGATTTACATGTTATTTTTAGCTTGTAGCACCTTGTTATGTTGCTGGTACTTTACTGCCTGTGCCATGACCTTTGATAACAAGCAACGCTGTAATGGTGTTTTCTCGTACCTGCACACACACACACACACACACACACACACACACACAAATGAACACTCACACAGACGCATACTCACACATACACACTCACCCACAATCACACTCTCACACCCTCAGACGTACACATCGCTCTCAAACACGCACAATCGTGCTCCGACACACACATACACACACACACACATGCGCACACACAAGCAAATGCACTAAATCTACAGTCTGATTCTGCTTCTGCCATAAATTCTTTGGGAACCTATAAACATGCCTGGCTCCCATATGCCTTATTTGTTTATGGAGCCTGAACTCTTCTAGCTGTGCTTGCAGGGCACGAGCTGGCTTGTCATTCCCCAGACCGCGTAAGTGTTGCTGGCAGGCGTAGCGCCTCGTGGCCGTTCCCGTCAGGCCGGTCCGTGCCAGGGGCTCCGGGTGCCCCGCCCGCTCTGAGCCTGAGCATAAAGAAGCACTCGCTGTCCTTGTGCGTTGTCCTCTCTGTCTCTCCTTCTCTCATTCTCTCCATCTGCACGTGCTTCTGCTCCTCTGTGGCTCTCTGCAACATTCTCGTTTTCTCCTTCTTGCTCATTGTTTCTCTCATGTTGCCCCTCAGACTCCCTACTCCTCTCTCTCTCTCTCTCTCTCTCTCTCTCTCTCTCTCTCTCTCTCTATTTCCAGCATTATTTCTCAGTCCCTTTTCTCCTTCCTGACAAGTACCTCATAAAAGCGTGTTGAACACTCTCAGAACTGAGTAAAAGTAGAAGCAAGCATAGATCCAAGCGTTTGTGTTAGAATCTCTCTCTCCCTCTCTCTCTCACTCTCTCTCTCTCTCTTTTTTTCTCTCTCTCCCTCTGCTTTTCTCTTCTCCAGTGTGTGTGTTTGTGTTGGTGCGTGGTCATGTACGCTTGCAGTTGTGTAGCCCCGTATATGTTTACACACACGGTTGACTTGACAGAGACTAAAGCCATAATTACATTTCATTCTGCTTCTCTGAAGTGAAGAGAGAAATCAGTGTGAGGGATCAGGAGGGAGGGACAAAATGAAGGACGCACACAAAAGACAGAGAAAATGAGTCTCACACGCTTGTGGAAGTGTGATGTGTGTCATAAACACGCCACTGTAGCACAATGAAGAAAGTTCAGGAGGAATGTACCCACAGTCAGCTGTGTGCTGTTAGCAAGCGCTTGTGGACTTTAGTACAGAATTCAGCACCACTGTTAGGAAATGTGAAGTCAGAGCATTCCTGCAAACAGAGTTGCTTACAGTGAGATACATTGTCAGTGAGTGAAACTTTGCAAAGAGAAATCAGAGGTCAGGAGGGAGGGACAAAATGAACAAGGACGCACACAAAAGACAGAGAAAATTAGAGTCTCACACGCTTCATCGGTGGAAGTGTGACATGTGTCATAAACACACCACTGTAGCACCATGAAGAAAGTTCAGGAGGAGAACTGTTTCCTCCCACTCACCTGTCATCCAGCATCAGAGACAGGCTGCAAGAAGAGTAAAGCAACATCATTATTTTTAGCCTGTCTGCGTCCCATCTGCTGATTGCAATAAATGTGACTGATGAACCAGAAGAGGCGGAGAGGCCGCGCAGATAATGAGCCAAATTATGTATGTTTATCATTGCGTTGGTTATTTTGCTCCTATCGAATATTACTGTAAACTCGTAAAATGGGTGCACGTTGAAATGGTGTTTGTCTCTAGCGTAGACCTTCAGTCTTCGCGTGTTGGCCAAACCACACACTATGGCCAAACGACACTGCAGTACTGAGAAGAATTTGGAGGGTAGAGTACTTGGGCAACATAATTTGACAATACTTAGAGAGCTAAGTAAAATAGCTAGTTAATTGTTGCTAATTTGTCAACTGTCAACTGACAGTATATGTGTGTATATACTGTATGTTGGAGTGAAAACACTCCAACACTATTCTCACAGAATCAAATAATTAAGAATCACATTCTAAGTGTTTACACATCAATAATATCATTATTTAGAAATTTTGTAATGAGCAAAACTCCAGAAACAGGAGTTTGATTCTCACTGTGGCCAAACGACACTGCAGTACTGAGGAGAATTTGGAGGGTAGAGTACTTGGGCAACATAATTTGACAATACGTCTCTCTGGGGGGAATGGAAATCTAATGGTATGTCATTGTAATTTGCTAAGTAGAACAAATCAGTGTATTTTCCAGGGAGGTATCAGCGTCGAGCGTCCTCTCCTTATCTTCTGTCCAGGCTTCTGCATGCAATCACACTCCCACCCCGAGACAGCTACCAAACGCTTCACGTTTAAGAACAACTTGTTAAATACTGATGTGCTAATAATAAACAGCCTACTATATCACTCAAAGGTGAAGATGTAGTAGCTCTGGTAATGCTTGAAAATTGCAGTTGAATTTCACTAGACACCATTGATCTTAAAATTGTGCATTTTGTTAATGGGTAGGAGCGTAAGGTGGATCTAAAGAGTAAAAAAATAATTCCAGTGTTTCTTAACCTACTTGTTCCTTAATCTTGACTAAAACAGTCATGAAGCTACTCTCCTGTCACCTTTACACTGGTACATATTAAAGATTTCTTACAGCTTACAGCTCATCTTACGTTTGGATCAAAGCTCATGTATCAAACTCATGTGTCGTCAGTCTTTTCACGACTCATGTTTATGAAGATGAGTTCAGAGTTCAGAGTATATGTTCAGAGTTGACCCTATAGGTGGGACTCACAGATAGATATGCAGTATGCACAAGAATTATGATAATCTCCTGAGGTATTCACGTAACCCTACTACAACCCCTTATTTCATAACCTGTAGGCTAATAGTGTTCCTCCTCATCTGTGAGAAGCATACATTTTGGTCTTTATGAATTAACGTCTCGTCTGCTTTATTCAGAAATAGCATTTGGTGGGCGTTATAAGGCCCAGCCTTAAATAATGTAAGAACTGTCTACATTTACCGAGAAGTTGCACTCTAAAATTTGAAAAACTGGCACACTCATATAAAGTACTGGCGCATAGCTGCCTAATGGCTCAGTTGTAGCTGTTTAGTGTCTTATCCTCCCTTTGTGCTCAGTTATGCTTCAAACTGCTATTATCATTCAAATGTGAATACTGCTCATTTAGTGTTTAACAGTTTAATTTATTTTGTACCCACAGAGAACCGCCACTTTGGGAATTGGAGGCTTTCGGAAACAAGTCCAGTGTGGCTTCTGCAATCATTTCACTTTGAAATTTATTCACTGTAATTTATCGGGTTTCGGGCTGGCTATCTGCCAGAAATACTTTACGTAGCCCTCTGCGTTCATCTGCGTCTAGGCCCCGCCCCCTTGTGTAAGCCCGCCCCCTCCCCCAGCCCCTCCTCTCCTGCCCTACCTGCCTAATCCTGCCTCTCTCATTTCACACTCCAGGCTGCAATGGCTGAATGCTAATAAGATCACTTGAGATTACCTGCTTTTTTTCACTTTTAAAAAGCACCCCCCCCCCCCCTCCTTTTTTTTTTTTAGCTTTTATCATGGTGCTCGCCACATGAAAAAATCATGGACACTGTAGATTGGGTCTCTTTCGCATTCAAGAGGTTAAGGGGAATATGAAATAAAGAACAATGAAGGAATACTTTTCATCCAAATATTGACAGTGGATAGTGGCGGCCCTGGTGTGCCCGAGCCAGAGTGTTTGATGTTTTCCAGTCAGTCTGAGCATCGAAAATTAAGGGGGTCGCTCCACGGTACCCAAATTTGATTCTCCCTAGTGGCTGAATTGAAGAGAGAAAGATGTAGGTCTGCTCAATAACAGAACCGCCTTGTTCTCCACACAGCTGAGCCCCTGTAGCTTACTGCCATCAACCACTGTTCGACCTGTGGGTGGTCACATTAGTGTTAATGTTTGATTAGTGCCAGCTCCATATGTAGCCTCCAGCTGAAGTCCCTCGTACCCATCTCGATCGGTAAACCCCTCTGGGAGACTTCAATCAAAGAAAAAAAGTTCTGGGGGGGGATTGTACTACCTATGTGCACCGCAGTGGGGTCAGAGGGGCCCACTGGGTGCTGATTGTTGATAACATATCCAGACATGCTAGTGTGCTCCGGAAAGCATTGCCTGGGCATGGAGCTGCTGCCCCCTGGCATTACACAACAAAAGCCCTGTACGTCCCTTGGGATGGGGCCCCCACGCATTAAACATCCAATAAGCCATGCATCAGTGGGCCTATGATATCACCAGAAGCAGCTGTCAGCTAGCAATGCAAAGAACAAAGGTTTTGGCAGAAAAGAAAATGGCCGCCCAGCAGGTGGTGCATGTACAAACAGGTGAGGCGAGGAGGAAGTGAATCCTTGGGGTATGGCACTCGGGACTTAGCCACAGTTACCTAGCCCCCATGCTGTATATTTAAAGGTTTTAAGTTAGAGTCTCCATTAGCGCTCACTTGTAACCCATAGACACATTAGTGGCTTTATCTTTGACAAGAGGCACTCAGGGCAAATGAAAGAGATCACGGATTGATTGCCCTAGCAAGTGGCTCTGTGAAAGCCTTTATAATTTAAGATTCCTGCTTTAACGTGGATGTTTACAAAAGCTGAAGGGATGAAGGCAAAAAAAGTTGTACTAACCCTAACAGAAAAGGGAGTTTTTGTGTATAAATGTTTACATTTTCAAAATGTATAAAAATTCTTCCTCATGTTATCTTCTGTATCTTTTTGTTTCATTAAGAATCTAGAGAAATCTTCAATTCAGACTCAAATGTCAGCACCTAATCGGTCTGCATTATATCCCTGAAATGATGGCCTGGGATGATGGCTTCTGCCCCTCACATGTCTTACGATAGCTGGTGGATATCTCAATTTGAGCTGTCTGGTTCATGTTGCTACACCATGCAGTGATTTCATGGACACATATACATTTGATAAGAAAGTAAAATTTGTAAAAACTCTTTCCTCCCATGATTTCTCCTGAGTTTTAAATGGCTCTTTTTTGTACTATTTATTTTGTTTTGAAATGTAACGCTGGTGCTTGGCCTGTTTTGTACAATCTTATATTCTAACGTATCCCACCGACTTGTGAATCCATATTTTCCTTGCTCAGTGTTAGCAAATCTTATCTCTAGCTGGGCCAAAGCACCCTCGTAAAGCAAGTGGGATGGATGTCCTTACACACCACATTATAGCTGTCAGCTGGTGTTTAGAACAAACAAGAAGTAGGATCATTGAAACCTTAATCAAAACTGGGTCTTAACTGTCTTTCCATTCTCGTGCTGTGAAACCCACCATCTCTCACAATGACGGATACCAATTGCACCCAAACACTTCATCACTCTGTCATTCACAGATTTGGATTGGATCCGTTTTCCATTTAAGCCTCTCTTTTGGAAGGCTGTCATATAACCTCTTATCGGCCACTCAATCCTCCTGTTGCTCTAAGCACCTGTTTTAAGCCACAGCTGTGTGATTAAATTCTGCTTTTGAAAAGTTGCCCTCTGTGCAGTTAAGGACTTAAGGTCACACCAAACCCCTAATTCCGCTACGCTATCATGAGGACACGACCAATAGCTCGACTCTGGCCAGTCGGGAGCGTGGCATGGTTCCTCGTAGCTTTCGGGCATTCAGACAAATCCCTGCACAGAGACAAAAAGGGGTTTGTTTTCAATTATGGGTTACCATTCACTTCAGAGAGCTGAGCATTAATTACTCTCCACTCCACTATTGCATTGCAGAGACCAATTCTTTAGAATCAACCTCAAATTTTCCTAAATAACCATCAAAGATGGAAGGATGACATTAACCAATTTAACAAACCTTGAAAAGACCCAAGAAGAAATGAGGCCAATTCAGCCTCATTCACATTACTTAACCAACATTCATTCCCTCTAAGTTAAATCAGCTTCAGGCTTATGCCAGACTGACCGATTACTTTACTCATTACTGTTAGCAAGAATTTGGAGATCTAGAATTAGTTTGGGAGGCACACCTAGCAGACACTTCAAGCTTTTCTTTTTTTGATAGGGTGATGCTAAATTTATTGATTAGAAAATGCACATTTGGCCATGGGGTTCCAAAGTATGATGAATCAATTTAAACAAATCACAATTTTTCTAAATCTCTACCAAATAAGAATGTCCAGATAAGTATTAACATCCATGTTTTGTACAGTTAGCTTGGGGTGCCCGCTCTTTGTTATCTAACCACACAGGTTAAAAGAAGCTGACCAGAGCGGTTTGTAAAAACATTAATATCAGCCTGCTGGCTGAGGCCTTGATTAACATGTCATAACTCACCCGCTCCTGTAATCTGTACACAGTCTTTGTCTGCTTTATCTACACATTGATTTATCCTTCAGTACTGCTATCCGTCCTCAGTAAAGCATCCCTTCATCCATCTCAGAAGCTTTAATTTGGACGATGCTCCATCTTTTTCCTGACACCCCTTAATTTCCCATAATGCTCTGTATTGTCTAGAGCCATCCGTGTGTGTTTGGTTATATATGTGTGTTTTTATAATAGGAAGTACACTTAAGTGCTGGTGTAACTATACATACAAACCCCATCCACACCCCTCCACCCACTACCCTAATCTCTTTGAAGTCCAACAGAATCAGAATATGGAGCTCCCATGTGCTCATGAAGTATTCATGTCATACATATCGTGGGGGCGTGATGGTGTGTGTGAGTGCTGTATATTGGAGTTGCTTGTATGATCCAGAGAAAGAAAATGTGCGTATCTACGTGTGTTTGTGTGCGTGTGTGTGTGCGTGTGTGTGTGTGTGTGTGTGTGTGTGTGTGTGTGTGTGTGTGTGTGTGTGCGTGCTCGGGCGTATGTGTGTGCGTATACCAAGAGTGTGCTGCCTATCAGAGTCGCTTTGCGCAGCAGTTGTGCACTGCCGCTGCGTCTGAGAAGTGTGTGAGAAAGGGGGGCTGGGCGGGGAGGAGAGAGAGAGAGAGAGAGAGGGAGAGAGGGAGGTGAGAGTCATGCACTGATTGAGGGAGACGTGGAGAGGAGCAGACTGGAGAGGAGAGGAGGGACCGTTGGACTTCTGCCAGGGTTTCCCAGCAACAGCAGGAGCAGGAATCGTCTCCCGTTCCCACTTCCCGGTGGATTTGCCATTTCGGTTTGGGGTTTTTTTTTCCGCCTTTTCCGCGTGCGGCGGGACTCCTGTCATCCTTGAGTCCACCGGAAGAGAGGACAGTACAGCGGAGCGGAGAGGGGAGTCCACGTGGGGCCGGGCTCAGCGCACGGGGGGAACCAACGGTCTGGGGTGAAAGGAGAGTCCAGGAACAGAGGAACCAAGAAGATAAGGGAGAAGGAAGAAAGAGAAAGCAAAAGTAGAGAGAGAGAGAGAGAGAGAGAGAGAGAGAGAGAGAGACACTTTGAGTCAAAACCATGGAATAAGAAGGAACTTTGACCATGGTGAAGAGCAGGGATGGATAAAATTATTCTTAGTCTCAGCTGCTGTTGAGAGAGGCAGACGCCTGCATGTGCAGCACGGTGAGGAGATGCAGAGCGAACCTTCTGAGGATTCCTCTTTCACACGCCACTCACCGCCCGTAGCCAGGAACTAAACTGACGGTAGACCACCTGTATGAAACCCAGAACGCTCTTCTGATGGATGAACTCACCGGGTAAACACGTGCTGGGTAAACTCCCGTCATGTTCAGCGCCAGCGTTAAGGACAGGTCATATCTCCCCTCTCCCCCTAGCCGGTGTACGCGTCCCCTGTGCGCTCGCTGCCTGTCTCGCCTGCGTCTCTGATGAGAGCCCCGTCCTCCTGCGTGCGTCTCCTGCCCCTGCTCCTGGTACCCCACACGCCGCCCGCCCGCTCCTCCTGTTTACCTCTGCCCCGCTCGGGTTGGCAACCATGGAGCTCCCTGGTACCGGTCTGGAACAGATGAGGACAGGAACAGTGTCTCTAACCTCTTTGCTGTTATGAACTCTAAAAAGAGACAATGGATTGGAAAGAATTGTAAGTACACCCATTTGCCGATTTTTGTATGATCGGGGGCAGCAGTTCCAACCCCTTCACTGACCCCTACCCCAACACAGATTTTGTTTAATGTGATTTCGTCAAATGCCTGATAGCATATACATTATGAATTTGAGGTCCCTTTGCAATGTCAATTAATTGAAACCCCCATTAGAATATATTTTTGTGTCCAAGTTAATTCGATTTTGTCCTAATTTGTCAGTTACATTTTTGTGAGGTGGGTCCCAGTTCCCGGTGAGTTCCCTAACATTAGCATGTGGTGAGGGAGAGAGCCGTGAGCCCAGGGACAGGGGGAGATTTAACAGGTGGCTGGCTGCTTCCTCGCAGAGTCTAGTCTAGCATGTCTCAGTCAGTCTAGCGCACGATGTGTGTGTGTGTTTTTTTTTCGTGGGTCGGCGGCGTCCACCACGCCTGACAGATATCTCAATCCCTTCGTGTTTGCGTGTCGTGGCTTTCAAGGCTGGCCGCTCTCTGCCCTGTATTAGTTGTGGATGGGTTCTGAAAGTGTGGGAAGCTTTTCAGGAGCTTGGCATGCCTGGCTCAGTGAAGTAACCCCCCGCCCTCCAATTCCCATGTGTGGGCGTGGGTCCTCTCTTTATGTTGGAGGGGTATGTGTGTGTGTGTGTATGTGTGTATGAGAGAGGTGAGGCTTCAAATAGGAAAGGCTTTGTCTCCAGAGGTGGGTCCGGGGCGAGAACACCCTCCTTTCTCTCAACGTTTTTTTCTGGCCCTGTTTTTTTTTATCTGCCCCAACCCCCCTCCCTCTCCCTCCTCCTCATCTTGCCGTCCTCGTTCACACCTCTGATGGAAATTCAATATTTCTTCCACAGAGGACAGAGAAATTTGCATTACGACTGCTGGCATGTGTTTAGCCTCTATATATTTGATTTTTACATTTTTAATGTGACTATACATCACCACAATTCCACAGATGTGTCTTCCATACTGAATACTGCAGGTTCTGATCTCTCTCGTTTGCTCTCTCTCTCTCTCTCTCTCTCTCTCACACACACACACACACACACACACACACACACTCACACACACACACCTATACACACTCTTACTGCTTCTCTTTCTTTCACACATACGCATGCTCAGACACACACATGCAAATCCCACAAGGGCCTGCCTCTGCGCCCTTCACGGAGGCTGTAATTACACAGTGTATTCTGTGATTTTGCACCCCTGAAGGGACTACACTGAAGAAGGTAGGCTGAAGAAGGAGCAAGTAAAGAGAGAGAGAGAGAGAGAGAGAGAGAGAGAGAGAGAGAGAGAGAGAGAGAGCGGTAGTGGGAGGGGGTGTTGTGGGGTAAAAGAAGAGCATTTGTCCGAGACCGAGAACAAAAGTTTTTAATGAGATCAGACTCCTGTTTTCCAACCCCGTGAGCCGCATACTAAGTCATTTTAAAACATGAACAGGTACTTGCTTTACAGTATCTTAAGTTGTTTACAGAACATGACATGAAGCATTTCACTTTTTTTTCACATTGTACAGTCAAAATGTAATGCTAATAGGTCAGCTCTGACAGGTCAAGAGGGCGGCGTGGGCCCTAATGGTGTGGGTCATTCAGACGAATCCCTACACAGAGGCAAAATTGTCTGTTTTCAACTGTGGCTTATCACTGACTTCAGAAAGCTGAGCATTAATTACTCTCCACTCTACTATGACTTTGCAGAGGTTTGAGACCAATTCTTTAGAATCAACCTCAAATTTTCCTAAATAACCATCAAAGATGGAAGGATGACATTAACCAATTTAACAAACCTTGAAAAGACCCAAGAAGAAATGAGGCCAATTCAGCCTCATTCACATTACTTAACCAACATTCATTCCCTTTAAGTTAAATCAGCTTCAGGCTTATGCCAGACTGACCGATTGGCTCATTACTTTAGAAATAGTAATAATTGGTGGTTTCAGGGTGCTCACCTATCAGACCTTACAACCTTTTCTGTAATGCAGGCAAAATCGAACGCCGAAACATTTAACCCTTTTAAAATGCATGTCTGCCAAACCAACAGCTTCTAAAACCCTTATGAGAAAACCCAGTACTTGTCTTATATACCTTTCCCTCCCTGTGGGCTGTGGGCACACACGCGCGGGACGAGACTGAGGAAGAGTGTGTGCACCACAGTGTGCAGTGACTCGTGTAGTTTTTTTAAATCTCTGAGCTACAAACCATTCTGACTCCCACTCTCTTATGCAGTTCAGCTATTTCATTTTACTTCCCGTAACCCTACACTTTACCATCCACATACACACATGTACAGTACAGTTCATCTTCCAGTGGAACTTGTGATGGCACACAGTGCAGTCTTAACGCCCTTCTGTTCTGACCGATAAATGTGCTTTTGGCATTGTGTGCTCAGAAATGGTGGCTTAGTGCATACACACTGCTGAAAGCTAAGGTTCCTAGTGCTTCCTCTGCTCAATGGTATTCTTTGCATCATTTAGTCATGGCTTTGATCCTGATCTGCTCCTCATAAGATGAGGGGAATGTCTTATCTTGTTAGGCAGTGGTATAGAATATAGCTTGAAAGTCTTTTTTTCATGGAAAGGAAGTTGTTTTGAAGCTCATTTTTACTCATGGGTATAGCAAACATCTAAAGCTTGCATTCATCCTTTACTGCTGGCTCACGGTAGAAACTTAAGTTTAACCTTTTTTTTTTCTTCTGCAGGGCTGCTCAGAAGCTAAACCTCTCCAAACGGAAGAAGGCTCAGCCGCCCCCGCCCCCATCTCCGCCTGACCCTGATGAACCATTCTTCTACACCGATGGCTTCAGCTCCGCCCTGCAACTCTCTCCTCCACCCGCTCCACCATATCTGCTCAGGGCCAGCTCGAAGGGCAAAGACACCCCCGGCATGGGAAAGGTACAGTCAAGTCCGAAAGCTGGGAATTTCGGCCAGGTGCTTCAACTGTGGCATTGGGGACACAGCAATGTAGTTTTGTATATTTTGGTTTAAGAAGGTCGTAAGAACCATTTTGGTTTAAGAAGGTTGTAAGAATGCTGCTTTGGCCAGCTGTCAAGTCGCCATCAAAGCAGACTGTGTGTAACATCTCGGGACAGACCAGTAACCTTCATTCCCAGGACTCTGGAATTCTGAGAAGCTGCTTTGGAATACCAGACGGCATTCCTGTCTCTGAGCGTTTTATGGTCATGTGGGAGTGGGAAAAAGTGTCAGGTCGGAGGGTCACGTCAGGGGGCACGCAGATGAATGCAGACGTTCTGTCCCCACGCTGGCATCTGTTGGAGCGACCCAGATCGCAGAGGCAGGACGGGATGTTACCGAGAAGCTTTGTCTCAAAAGGATCTGAGGGAATAAACATTTTCACAAGACACAATGAGAGGCAATTATTCAAGACGTTTGACTCGTAGACACACACAGACAAGCGTCGGCATAACCGACATTGCCCTGACATGACATCATGACATATTTAATAGAAAAATAAATTTAAATATGACTGCAGAAGCAATCCAAAGTATTTACTTTGAGCATTCTAATGGAATATATTACAGATTGCATTTATGCTCATGTATTCTGTAATCTGTAGTGATTTTTACAGGTTACATTCCCCATATGGGCAGGATTGAGGATCTTAAGTGCTGAAAGTAATAAGACATTATATTTTATTAGAGGTGCGTCTCTCTCCTAGCAATGTGGCAGGGTTCAGATGATCATAGCACAATGAACTATTGGTGACTCACCAAGAAGCCAGTGTTTGCCAAGCCTTAGTGTCAAATCCCACAATGAAGTGGTGTTGTATGTGTTGTTGCATATTACTCTGAAGTGGCTCTAAAATAGCACAGCCACCCATCTCTTCCACTACAGTTTTGCAGCACAGTAGCAGAAGGTGTGGGTGACACCTGCAAGACATCTGGTTGTCTGCTTTTAGCAACATCACAATTAGTGCAGTGACTAGCTGCCAATGTGAGCTAGTGTTGTTACCAGTGCACTAACTGGAGCATCTAACTGGAGCTATTCACAGGCAGGACCTGTAGGTTCATACCCCAGCATGGCATCTCCGCATCCAGCTACCAGCTCGTCCAACACCCCCTGATAACCCTGAAGGTTTAAGCGCCGCTGTGGCCGGATACGACCGCAAAATGACCTCCTCTGATAGCCCAGCTGAAAGGGCCCGTGTGAGTCCGTACTGACTCACCTACTAAGTTGGTAGCTGAGGTATGTGCGCGATCCTTGGGCAGATAAATCCGCAGCGCCTCTCCCTGAGGAGTGAGGAACAACGGACCGGTTGACTCAGAAACAGCAACAGATGGCGCAGTTTTATTGTGCAGTGAAACCTACTGGAAGATGGCTTCCCACAGCCCTCTCACGAAGGGCACTGACATCAGCCGTCTCAGTTTAACTCCACAGAGGAGACCTTCTGGGACCCTTAAATTGGTGCATCAGATGCCAGGTGTGTCCCCGGATCCCCTACAAAGCTCGGCCAAGGCACCTTGCATTCACTATAACATTCGAGCGCCGTCCTGTCCAATTGGTATACATCAAGAAGTCTAATTCACGAACCGAAAATGCACAATAGGCATTGAAAATTGACAGCTGCAAAATTTTAATGAGTTTCTTAATGAGGTCCACTGAGTTGCGGCACATTGCCAACAGGCGCCGAGGCAAGTGGAAATGCGAAAGAGTGGAGGTGTGGAGGATAGACACTCGTTTAGAACTGAAAGGAAATGGATTTGTGCTGCAAAATGAGTAGTCTTATAAGGGTGAATGCACTCTTACTGTCAGTGTTGGAAACAGGAGCTCACTGGAAGTTCATAGAAACACGTAAGGCCAGGGATTAAAGCACATTATACAAAAGCAAAGATTATCCGGGCAATGATGAGATGCAGAAGAGAATCCAGAATGCATGAACACATGTTAGATTCAAAGATAACTTTAATCAAAAAGTTAACACCACAAAGGCGGCAGCTACAGTATATTAATGACAATGACAATGAATGTTTTAGTTTATTGTCTATGTTCACTGGAATTTTTACGTTTTTTACATGTTCACCATGCCTAGTGATTTTCCTACTTTTCCTTCACCGCTACATCTATACTCTTCATAGACGTCATTTGGTGTTTTGCTGAAGTTCTACCTTAATAACTTCTGGCTAGATTCTTGGTGTAACCTTGCCAGTTCAGATCCTAATGACCTATGAAATATCTGGTCCAACAATTACTTACTACTTACTATTCTTTCACTTGCATGTTTTTCTAAGAACATGAAAAACCACCATTGCCAAATCAGGCTTTTTTTTATCAGTTGAAGCAGCAAATGTAGCAAAGTAGCAGCTTCGTGAACAGCAAAACAGGTTTCATCTTCATGAGTGTTTCAATATATGAGAGTACTGTATGAGATTAGAATTGCATAATGCGTGAGAGTTGGCAGTCCTACATAAATTTTCACCTGTTGGTCGTCCAGTGAATGCACTGAACAGGCCTCACTCATTAGCAGCAGTTAGCCAAGTAGCTGTTGGCAGGCTTGAATGCTAAGCTAATGGACTTTGTCACAGTCGATCTCTGCGCTGGGAGTCATTGTTAGACCCCAGGGCAAGTTAAGTATTACTATGGTGTTTAGTAGCTGTGTGCCGTCCTAGAGTGTGAGATCATTAAATGACTTCCATGAACGTTTTTGGTTTTTGGACCGGGCACTGACTTTTGTCTTTGCAATTAATTAAAATTAACATACATAACTAGCTTATCATTGGAGTTACATATTTTTTATAGGTTTACTTATGGATTGCTTTGCAGGGAGAGGAGATTGCTGCATGATTGGATCGACACCTGAGCCTTGTGATGATTGTGATGGTTGTAGACTGGTGACCCGTGAGATCAGTGGGAGAGCTGAGCAGTGTTGAACGTTTTAGACATGGTGTGCTCCAGAAGCTGTTTGGTCCCAGCTGGACATTATGTTCAGTAGGGATTTTCTAGAACAGTGACCTTGAATCAAAATCTTGTCCTGGATTATGTAATCTCTTGTATTTGATTAAATGATTAGTGTAACCCAGTGGTTCCCAAAGTGGGGGGCGCGCACCCTAGGTGGGGCGCCGAGCTATTGCAGGGGGGGCGCGGAGCTTGGAAGTAAAGCCTGGTTTCGCGAGTGACCGAGTGACCTACTTTCGCGAGTGACCGTATAGCGTGACTCTGCCCACCTCGCACGACCCTGCATGAACGGTGGAGGCGTTTATACTTGCGCGAACTTCACTCCAGTGTTCTCTGAAACGATAGGTGGCAGTGGAGAATAAAAAACCCCTGCAAAACCGGTGAAAACATTTTTACCTGACGCTACACCAGGCATCAAAATAAGTAAATACACACACACACACACACACACACACACACACACACACACACACACACACATATATATATATATATATATATATATATATATATATATATATATACATAGATTTATATAAATAGAAATATACATCAATGAATTTGCGTGAATGGTGGAGGCGTTTATACTAGCCACGTCACATTCTTTGTAGTGTTCTCCGTAACGATATGTGGTAGTATAAAGAAACACCCCTCAACAACAGGGGAAGGAACATTTACCTGACGAATTTTAATGTTGCTTTGTGTTTCAGGTTTGAAAGTGCTGAAATTTAGGCTACTTGAAAATGCTTGAAATTGTAACTACTTTGTTTCACAACAAATGACTGTCTGACTGAACAGTTCTCTTGTATTATGTTAACAAATACGAGCCTCTTGTAATTCCAGGATGAAACATGAGAGAACGTGAAGACGTTAAGATTGGGTGTTTTGAAAATAAACCACCATTAAATAGGCCTAATGTGATAAAAAAGGGAATTATTTCAAATCATTTCGTGTATATGTATAAATATTTAACTTAATTAAGTTTAACGTTCTGGGTAATATTGAAATGGACCTTGAAAGTGACGTACAAGTGCTTTAATTCCACCTTGTAATGGTGTATGAACCCGGCAAACATGACTTTGTTCATTGCGCTGAGGCGCTGCTTGCGCGAAGTTACAAAATTCGAGAGGTGCACGACCTCGCGAAACGACGGCGCGTGAGGCCTCGCGCACGTGCGGCGCCACCGCGATTACGTCATTTTTTCGCCGCGCGGACCCTCGCGACGCGTCAAGTATAAACCAGGCTTAAAACATGTGCACATGTGTCAATATGCGGGTGTGTGTGTAGGGGGGGGGGGGGGGGGGGGGCGCAAAAATATTCTTATCTACTAAAGGGGGGCACGGCAGAAAAAGTTTGGGAACCACTGGTGTAAACGGTTGGCCAGTTTGTCGTCACACCTGACTACCAGGTAAAGAGAGAGTGGACCAGGACCTTCATCTGAACACCTCGGCTCTAGAAAAGCGGAGAGTTCCCATTCTATCGGGCTGCTCCATGAACCTTACCAAAACATGGGGTTGGCTTATTGGGATTCAGCCGTAAACTATTACAAAGTGCTTTCGCTGAATGTTTCTAAACAACATAGCGTTATTATAGGGTGCCACAATACATTTTGTTTTCAGTGGATTAAATGGTAGTCTGCAGTATTTAGAAAGCTTGGGAGGTAATTTGGAATTCCACGAGATCTATAATTTTAGTCCCATGTGCAAGGAGGATGAGATCGGAGAGCTGCTAATCGGCAGAGTGTGTGTGTGTGTGTGTGTGTGTGTGTGTGTGTGTGTGTGTGTGTGTGTGTGTGTGTGTGTGTGTGTGTGTGCGCGCGCGTGTGTGTGTGTGTGCGTGCATGTGTGTACGTGTGTGTGTGTGTGGGGGGGGGTCAGGCATTAACATTACCTGCACCTTCAAGAGAGTGAAATGCTGAATCTGTTGTTTGAGATCCAAAACATTGATTTGGTTAGCAGACATGCTGGAGAGGTGTTTTCTGCAGCACACAGTTCCCAAAAAAACTGCTACAGATATCTCGCATTTCAATGAACATGTTCACATGAGATGTGTTGAGAACCACAACATATAATGTGTTGCCCAGCATTGTACCAAGTTTCACCCTGCTGTAAGCTTATGTTTGTGGGACTACTCTGCACTGATAACATGGGAATTCATATTTGAGTGGTTAAATAATGTTACCCACACCTTAGATAATCTGTCCTCTCATGATGAGGAGGTGTTTTCTGCCTTTGGAGGTCTTGGTCAGTGGAGACTCTAGTGTCAGTGGAGACAGTGGAGAGTCTAGTGTCAGTGGAGACAGTGGAGAGTCTAGTGTCAGTGGAGACAGTGGAGAGTCTAGTGTCTAGTCTAGTCTAGTATCTAGTCCAGTCTAGTCTTTCATTCTAGTTACCTTATACTTAGCCTGATTGTGTGATTTGTTTGTGACTTGTGTATTCATCTGTATAATTTGTTTTTGTGTAATTTGTGTGTTAACGGGCCGCCCAATGGAGGATGGGTTCCCTTTTGAGTCTTGGTCCTCCCGAGGTTTCTTCCTATTCCCCACCATCATAGGGAGTTTTTCCTGTGAAAAGCGCTATACAAATATATTTGATTTGATTTGATTTAGTGTTAGTGGAGACTAGTGTCAGTGGAGACAGTGGAGAGTCTAGTGTCAGTGGAGACAGTGGAGACCAGTGTCAGTGGAGACAGTGGACACTCTAGTGTTAGTGGAGACAGGGGACACTAATGTCAGTGGGTGTCTCATCAGTGTGTGGGCTGTCTTACCACTGCAGGGAGAATCCCACTTCTCTCTTGCATTACAGCACGATAGAGCTATGAATAGTGTTTTTTGGCATTCAGTCCCAGGCTGTTGCCAACTTGAAGCCTTTCCAAGTATTGGTAATATGAGGGTAATCCTTGGCAAAGAAACTGAAGATGTTGGTGCACCATGCTGCGATCAAAACTGTTACCTCAAACAATGCTGAGCGTCACAGGAGTAGACAGGTTTTGTAATGGACACAGCAAGACGGGGCTTGCAGGACATCCATCACTGACTTTCCTGACTAGCTGGTTTCTCAGCATGAAGCGCATACATTTTAAATATGTGATTCCCTAAGAGTCTGTTTCTTTACCTCCCAGGTTAAGGTGATGGTGCGCATATGCCCTGCCAAAGGAGCAGGAGACACCTCCGAGTCCATGTCCTTCCTGAAGCTGGACACCCATAAGAAGCAGCTGACCTTCTGCGAGCCCCCCGCCAGCGCTCTTCCCTCTGGAGCCCAGAGGCGCTTCGCGGCTGCTGCCGCCCCAAAGATGTTCAACTTCGATGCGGTTTTCACCCAGGACGCTTCGCAGGTAAGGTTTTTTTATTCTAGTTAATAAACCGCAGGACTAAGTCCTCCCTGAGAGGTTCTTTGAGCACCTCGGTATCCGGCACTATTTCCTTGCAAAGTCAAAAGATATACGTGTGAGTGGACATCATCCAAGATGAGATCAAACCATTGCTTTTAAAGAGAAATTGGCAGAAAGCGTATATTTCTGAGGGAACATATAGAAGGAATCCAGGATATTGGACCTCAGAATATCACTCTGATGTGCAAGAGTGTTCCAGCATTGGGCCAAAGCTGCAGTGTGTTGCAGTGTGTTAAAGAATCACTCCTCTGCATTCTCATTCACGCTATGTGGTATTGTAGCGGATTCCCAAGGCTTCCTGTTTTTGACAACATACATTTTCTTGGGTTAGTGACTGTCCCACATTGTTCAAAGGAGCGAAGGCTTTGAAGAAGCCAGAATCACAGGCAATCACACGCTGGAGCTTTCCTTAGGGACGTATTCACATATACACGATTCTATCATTCGAAACCTTCATAGTGAGTTTTCATACGTCTTTATATTTCTCACTCAAATAGAATGGGAAGATTATCATCATGCAGTTGAAAATGGTGTTACGTAACAACAGTACACTGTATGTGGAGCAGCATAGAATGACATAATTTGAATCTGTAACAACAGAGGTAGCTCGCGACGTTGCAGGCTGCTTTCTAGGAACAGTGGGAGGGGCTAGTAGAACCCCAGGACCCCAGAGATGTGATGCAACGCATAGAAACATCTTTGAACCCGTAATATACCCTCTATATTTTTTAAAGTTGTATTTTATCTTTTTAATTTTATTATTATTTTACAGTTTGAATTGTCACAAATGGAATTAGGTTTAATTTAAGTTTATATTGCCGATAGATTACAGAATGCCTGCCATGGTTTGCTGTAACAATTTATATACGTCTCATGTTGGCATGCTGAGACTGAGTGAATAGGCTCCGATCATCGTGTCCATGTGCCGTGTCTTTTGTAGCAGAGAGTTTGATGATCTGTGTCATTTGTGCTCATGTTGGTGAGTTCCGCTCTGTGTCTGCAGGCTGAGGTGTGCTCGGGCACCGTGGCAGAGGTCATTCAGTCCGTGGTCAACGGGGCAGATGGCTGCATCTTCTGTTTTGGACATGCCAACCTCGGTCAGCACCTATCTGCTATTTCTTCTCCCTGTGTCACACACCTGTACTCAATGTTTGTTTAGTATTATTTAATGTGAGAATTCAGGTTTATTCGTCTAAACTAGTGTTAGTATTTAAGTATTTTATTATAAGAAATAATACCCTTTTGTGTGGTCCCTGACTGCGAGAGGCTTCCCGTCTCTTGCTGTGTCACCAATACCTCACAATTAGTTTTGCTCTTTGTTTCCTCCTGGCAAAGCTCACGGTTTAATATCTGGTTAATTATGACAAATCTCTTTACACATTTTACCTCTTCACTTTTAGATTTAATATTTTAGGTATTAGCATTAAACGTGAAATTACTTATTACTTAATATATAATTATATATATTTAGTGTGGAGACATGCTTGGTTTCTTTATCCTTGCAAGGTTCACAAAGGGCTAGACCAATCTTTGTGCTCTATTTGTATTGGTATATAAATATAACTTGTATTTTACCAAGAGGATATTACTGTTAATTGGTTCTTGGCAGAAAGCCCAGTATATGATTAAGGTTGAGTGCCCTATGCATGTTTGAAGTCCTCTGGTTGACTCCGTAAGTCATCTTGATGTCCTCAGAGGGTTTCAGGTTATTCTCAGGTCTTCAAGTTTCCTGTAGTATCTTTCTCGTCATTGCTGGTCAGTTTCTGACATCGCGTGTTGGGTCACTGTGACGGGTCTCACATTTATGTATTTCAACAGGCAAAACTTACACCATGATTGGCCGAGATAGCTCCACCCAGAGTCTGGGAGTGGCACCTTGTGCAATCTCTTGGCTCTTCAAGCTCATTGAGGAAAAGAAGGAGAAGGCCGGGGCGCGGTTCTCCGTCCGCGTGTCCGCCGTGGAGATCAGCAGCAGAGAGGAGGTTCTGACAGATCTTCTAGCTCACTCGTCTGCGGGTACCTCCCAAGACAGCCAGGGAGCCGGGGTCTACCTAAGAGAGGACCCTGTCTCCGGATCCCAGGTACACTCATTTATTTTACTTACTTATATCCCTTGACTACTTGAGTAGCAAATTTAGACTTACGTCTGGGAACATGGTCCATCTGGCTGATTATCGTCTTGGTGTTTCTGGTTTTGCAGCTACAGAACCAGAGTGAGCAGCGTGCGTGTTCTGCAGAGCGGGCCGCCTTCTTCCTGGACGCAGCCTTGGCCGCACGTAGCGTCAGCAGGCCTGACTGTGCTGAAGAGGAGAGATGGAACTCACACATGCTCTTCACCCTCCACGTCACCCAGTACCGCACGGAGAAGAGTGCCAAGGCAGCAAGTACGACCTCATTTAGCCTGTGTGTGTGTGTGTGTGTGTGTGTGTGTGTGTGTGTGTGTGTGTGTGTGTGTGTGTGTGTGTGAGTGAGTGAGTGTGTGAGTGAGTGAGTGTGTGAGTGTGTGAGTGTGTGAGTGAGTGAGTGAGTGAGTGAGTGAGTGAGTGAGTGTGTGTGTGTGTGTGTGTGTGTGTGTGTGTGTGTGTGTGTGTGTGTGTGTGTGTGCGTGCGTGCGTGCGTGCGAGTGTGTGTGTGTGTGTGTGTGTGTGTGTGTGTGTGTGTGTGTGTGATATTACACATTTTCTCCCATATATAAAGGGTTACATTTCATCACAGAGAACATATTCTCCGTTCATCACTGACCTCCACTGCAGATGTTTGACACTGGCAGAACTTCTATTATGTTTCCTCAGTGTGCGCATATTGTATATTAATTAGTTACATTTGGCCATGATGATAATGACTCAACAGCACTGCTGATAAATATGGATAGCTCACATATCAAACTAGATAAACATTCAGCTGATCATTAAAATTTCACCCCTGGTTGTAGAATGCAGGCTGGGCACTGGCCGCTGCCAGAATAAATTTCAATATCTAATGAGGCTTAAGTCTCATCTGGAATCTTTATAGAGCTGGGCGTGAGGAAGAGGCTAGTTTGCATTTCCTGCTTCAATCAAACTCACAGGACTGGGCACCTAGTCTGTAAAATTTGCTGATGCAAGTTTAAATGCTGACTTATGTGAGAAATAAGAGCATCATCCCCCTTCCTTAATAACATTGGACGGGTTTTAGTCTGGTGAACAACATGGGTACATAATCTCATTTTACTGTTCACAGTAAACCTCAGAGATAAATGACATCTGTGAATAACGTTACCTGCATTGCTGTGGATACATTGTGCAGGATCAACTTGCAATTTAAATCTAACCCTTGTTAATTCCATGGAGTGTAATATTCTGCACAGACATCTTTGTTACAAAGGGTGGCATGTTTAGATTTGTTTGTATTGAACACCGGGACCAGGGGTCTTTATGAATACATACAGCCTCTCTCTCATCTGTAGTGTCAGGAGGACGCAGTCGTCTGCATCTTCTGGACCTGGGCAGTTGTGAATCTGACCTCAGCCGAACGAGGGATGGAGGAGGTGGTCAGTGTTTGTCACTGACGGCTCTTGGAAACGTCATCCTCGCTTTGGTTAATGGGGCCAAGCATGTCCCTTACAGGTGTGTCAAACATGTCCCTTACAGGTGTGTCAAGCATGTCCCTTACAGGTGTGTCAAACATGTCCCTTACAGGTGTGTCAAGCATGTCCCTTACAGGTGTGTCAAACATGTCCCTTACAGGTGTGTCAAACATGTCCCTTACAGGTGTGTCAAACATGTCCCTTACAGTTGTGTCATGCTCAACATCATTATTTACCACATAGCCAGTGGAGTACGACATTAAGGTGAAGGGATGTGTCTGAGAACGTGGGACCACACTGACGACCCTACACGATAGAAATACAGTTCTCACTCCCTTCAGATCACGCAGGACAATTAGTCTGGTTGGAGATAAATAAATAAGCTGGAGGAAGAGGGGGAGGAGAAGGGTACTGACAGGAATGTAGTTCGGGAAGGCAAGAGATGTTTACTGAATGAGGAAAATGGAAGCGTCTGGAGTACAGAAGAAAGAAACTGGGGCAAGATATTTTTGATATTCTGTATGTTGAAAAATGTATATATCCAAGGGCACACCCACTCCAGCAGAATAAAACAGGGTGCTTAGAGTTGAAATCACTTAATTTAAAGGCTAATTCTGTATAGTACACTCTCTGTGACCTGCATCCTTGTGCAGTAACATCAGTTTTCTCTGATCTTAGGGGAAAGAGGATGGAATTACACTTGGTCTGGTGTTCTTCTGAGCTAACGAGGGGATGGGATTACACTTGGTCTGGCATTCTTTTGGTCTAACGAGGGGATTTTTGTAATGTATAATTCAGGGACAGCAAGCTCACCATGCTTCTGAGGGAGTCCCTGGGTAACATCAACTGCAGAACCACCATGATTGCCCACATCTCTGACTCCCCTGCCAATTATGCTGAGTCACTCTCCACTGTGCAGCTCGCCTCCCGCATCCACCGCATGAGGAAGAAAAAGTCCAAGGTATTTGTGTGTGTGTGTGTGTCTCAGTCTGTCAGTCTGTGTGTGTGTGTGTGTGTGTGTGTGTGTGTGTGTGTGTGTGTGTGTGTGTGTGTGTGTGTGTGTGTGTGTGTGTGTGTGTGTGTGTTTGGTGAAGTATTTTATATATATATTTGGTGAGGTATTTCACAGAAGGGTCATTAGCAGTCATCTAATGTGTCTGCCTGACTCGATTCCACTGAGATAATCTCAGCAATTCAGGTTTATGATGTTAATTCTTTTTTCAACATTAATTTATGGAAGGAGTTTTTCAATGACATGTTCCAGTAGTAATCAGTGTTACTGCTCCTGAGGGGGAATGTCATTCAGGCTTTAATATTACAGAAGCATATTTCCAACAGATTTTGACATCTTTTATTAATATTTGACAGATTATGTGAAGTTCTTTGTATCACATAAGCCAAGAATACAATATACTGCACTAATTGTTCATTCACCTTGGGACTGTCCACTTAAGCTTTTATAATATTGACATATCCACACGTGGAGGAATTAAATTTATTGTGCATTGCGACATTTTGCTAATTTCTGCATTTCCATATTCCATATCTTCTTTTCACCCTCTCAGTATGCGTCCAGTTCCTCAGGAGGAGAGAGTTCTTGTGAGGAGGGACAAATTCGACGGCCATCTCACCTGAAGCCCTTCCACCCCAGGACAGTGGCCCTAGACCCGGATCACCCCGCCCTTCTGTCCAGTGACCCAGATTACTCCTCCAGCAGTGAGCACTCCTGCGATACGGTTATCTACGTGGGACCAGGAGGGGCCCCTTATTCCGACCGTGAACTCAGTGACAACGAGGGCCCTCCGGCTTTTGTTCCCATAATTCCTTCGCTGAACAAAAGGCGTGTGAAAGAGGCTTCCACATCAGACAGGGATCACTTAAAATGTAACACTTTTGCAGAGTTACAAGAGCGACTTGAGTGCATTGATGGAAGTGAGAGCACACCTGCTTTTACAGGTGAGGTAAAAGGATCTCAGACGGTCCCTAAGGCTCAGAGTGGAGCTATTAAAGTAACAGAAGCAACTGCGGTATCTCCCAAGTCACCTAAGGCCTCCCCCCAGAAGCCTGATCAAATGGAACATTCCAAATTACCCTCAAATGGAGCTATGTCTGAGCTTAGTGGATCTTCAGCACAAGACTCTGAGCCAGTCGTACGAGAGAAGGTCTACCTCAACAAAGGACCTTTACCAAAACCTCATGCTTCCCTCTCACTGCACAGAACCTCAGATTTGGCTAACGATAGTGGCTTAGCCACAAGAACTCCTCCAGTGGGTATGAGCCAGCAAACCCTCAGGCAGGGGGAGCGCACTGGTTCTCCGGTGACCGATTGGGCGAATCATACCACTCGGAGTCCAATGGAGGTGAGCCACCTCAGAGCAGCCCTAAGAAGCAGGTGTTTAGACAGAGATGTTATAAGGACTACCGTCACATTGCAGCAGCCTGTGGAGCTAAATGGGGAAGATGAGCTGGTGTTCACTGTGGTAGAGGAGCTGCCTACCGGTCTGGTTCCAGACAACGGCCGGCCTTCTAGCATTATAAGCTTCAACAGCGACTGTTCCTTGCAAGCTCTAGCCCCTGGCTCACGGCCCGTCAGCATAATCAGCAGCATCAACGATGAGTTTGACGCTTACTCTTCAGAAATGGATAGCACACATATAAGCCAAACAGCATCAAGACACGACCTGTCTGCTTGCAAAGGTGCCTGGGTGAGCAAAACAACCGACGATAGCATGAACATCGAAGGCAAATATTCAGCAAAAAGCCTTACATTAAAAGGCATATGCATAGGACCTGATAATAAATCTACAATGAAGTTACCTGCTGTTGTACGCATGGATTCCTTCTCCCAGCAAGGCACAAAGAGCTCCTTTAGTCACAGTGCAATATGTCTTTCAGAGTTGGACTATGAATCAATAGCATGTGACAAAACGGTCATGAATAAGCACCGCCCACCTCATGACACCATCAGACCATCCCTCAGAGTTCCAAAGCCAGTGAAGTCGAACACCCTCATCCCCTCACAACCCATCCAGATGCCCAACACTGCCCATTCTAGCCTCCCTAGGAAGAACAAACCTACCTCATCCGTGGCCTCAAACGTCAGCTGTGGCCGTGAGTTTCAGCGGCAAGGAAGCAGGACAGATGACCAGTGGATGCACATCAGTGGTCAGTTAGACTCAAGAAACACAGAGATTATCTCTTTTGGCAAGCCTCCTAAAAGTGGAACGAGTGGGCTCCCATCTAGAAAGACGAGTGCAAATAGTAACAGTGTACCACGGTCACCCAAAATACCTGTATCCTCCTCATCTCAGAGGGTGGTGGACGGCTGTGAGAAGTCCAGCGGTAAGAAAGGTGAAAGCCTGAGCAGAATGCCACAGCTCAGACGAGGAGCTACGACGCTCGGCATGGTCTCAATGCCTCAAAACTCCATAGAGTCCAAGTGGAGTCATGATACCGTACAAACAAGCACCGGATCGAGATTCTCGTCTTTGGGTAAGAGAGCAAGTGGACAGAAGGGCAGCTTGCTCCCAAAATCTGGAAGCATGTCGCCTCCCACCCCACCACTCCGTAAATCCAGCCTGGACCAGAGGACCCGGGTTTTGCTGTCTCCTGGTGCCTTAAAATCGTGGGCCAACGATGCAGCCAAGTCTTGTTCATCCAAAGCATCGGTCTCAGAGGAGGATTTTGATGTTCGGTTTAGAGGGGAGTCCTTTAGTTACAAATCTTCCAGCTTAAAGACAGCACGGGGGGCCAAATGCGATACTGGAAGATACTTTGGCAGTCTTTATTCCCTTGAAAGATGTGACAGCTTAACATCAGTTGGATCTAAACAGGGAACATTGAGAGAAAGCAGTAGTGCCAATTTGGGTGGCAATGGTAAATCCAACAGGACCGGACCCAAACTTGGGGTTTCTAGCTCTACACCTTCATCCACCTCTCCTCCGTCAACCACTACTCTTGGAGTGACGAAGCTAGGACAGATCAAAGCTAATGCAACTTCTAGAGCCTTTGCTGGCAATGGAAACAAGACGAGATCCTTGTCTACAAATGGGTCCAAACCGCTGAGCTCCACCAAATCGCTATCCACTTCAACCGCACGGAACACCAGCCTACCTCCAAGTGGGAAAACCCCAACTCGTTCCGTCACTGGGACGAATAACAAGCCAGGCCGGGGGACCATCATGGGCACCAAACAAGCCGTTCGAGCAGCTAACAGTCGGGTCAGCGAATTAGTGTCGGGCAGCTCGAAGAAACACATCAAGGGGCCCGGTGATCCGGCAAGCAGCTACAGTGACTTTGGACCAAATCCATGTGAACCCTCACTGTCCGCCCTGCTGCCCTCACCCTACAGCAAGATTACTGCCCCACGCCGGCCCCAACGATACAGCAGCGGGCACGGCAGTGACAACAGCAGTGTTCTTAGCGGGGAGCTGCCCCCAGCCATGGGCCGCACCGCACTCTTCTACCACAGCGGAGGCAGCAGCGGCTATGAAAGCATGATAAGGGATAGTGAAACCACGGGCAGTGCCTCATCGGCCCATGACTCCATGAGCGAAAGTGGGGTCTCCACTGCCAGTCGAACCAAGGTCTCAAAGTCTCCCAAAAAGAGAGCCAATGGTAGGTTTCACCTCCAAGGCACCCAGGATCTAATGCTTTTCACGTTGAACTTCCCAAAAAAATGATGGTTGCCATAGATACTGGGAAAACTCAGCCATTGCTTGTAGATTCCGATGTCCTTTCTTTCATCCGAGCTATTGAATTTAAGAATGAGATTAGAAGGCTGGTACTTTGTAATGTTTTCAAGGACATTCACCGCTTATGCTGACATTGCTTCGGTTAACAGTGTGTGTGCATGTGCACGGCTCTGACAATACCGCTGACACCCTACCGCATCCTCCCACCTACATGTTTCTGAATAGGATTGCTTTTTAGCAATGAATTGTAATGTAACCTTGTATTTCATACCTGCATAGGCACAATTTCTATGTTCATCAGTGCAGCTCACAGTAGACTGATGCATGACTGAACTGTAAACCGGGGACGTTTCTGTGAACGACTGTGCGCCATGCTTGCATATGGACTTTTCCGTTCTTATCCTTATCACAAACTGCTGTATAACACAGGTTCAATAATATCGTGGAGTTTAATAATGTATTCTTGTGTAGCCTACCTGAAGGGGCATTCGTTTTGCTCAGCTCTGGTAGGCCATAATAGAAGCAGAAGATACAGTATTGCCCTTAATGCATACATAATCAGCCCCGTACTGGAGCCCACCACTTTTTTGAAGTCACTTCTACTTTTAAATAACTGCATTCAAGCCTCATGCATATTTCAAAGCATGCTCACAAGCCCGTGGATGTTCCTGGTGTACATCTTCGGCCCAGATGTAGAGCATTGCCCTGTCTGACCTCCCCAGGCCTGCAGCGACGGCGGCTGATCCCTGCTCCCCTGCCGGACACGTCCTCTCTGGGCAGGAAGGCAGGTGCTGCAGGCCAGTGGGTGGACCTGCCTCCACTCGGAGGCTCCTTGAAGGAGGCCTTTGAGATTAAGGTGTACGAGATAGACGACGTGGAACGGGTTCAGAGGTGCAAGGAGGGCTCGGTCACAGAGGTGAGAGCATTTCTGTTCTTTACCGTTTTGGGTGCTTTGTTGGATGGTCGTTTAGACGTATACGCTCACCGAATTCACATTGATTTCGTCTGTTGTGTTAGAGGTGTCAATACTCTTTTCTTATGCCATGTCTGTTTAAACTGTATCGAGGACATTTGGCAATGACTAAGCACTTAGAATGCGGTGTAGTGCAGTTGTTTGACCACTGCCCTCACGTTAAGCAACAGAACAGTTTAAGATAGCTACATCTTGGGCTATAGAGAGTTATTACAATAAAAGCTCTCATCCTTTGAGAATGCCTAAAGTTCATTTCTGTGTCCTGGGCATAGCTCATCCACAATGTGGTGTCTCATCGCTCCTAATTGAGCATGACATTAATTAAAAATCATAAGCATGAGCTGGAGTCTCCAGTATTTCTCTTGGTCCTTGCTGGGGCTCTGTGTGGCATTTGCATGTGTGGAGGTTATCTCAGGAACAATTACCGATGGCTCCTAATGGATTCGGAAATGACTGATAGCTCGAGCTTGGCTAGGCTGGCACCATGGCTGAGAGAGAGAGAGACAGAGAGAGGTTCAGTGATGAATGAGGTGTGGCCGCTCAGTCTGTGGCCTGCCTGATGGCTCTTTATGTCCCATTCCGTGCTGCACATCCACGGGTCATTAACCTCGAGCACGAGTCCGACCCCAGTTGCCATGCCCATTGTGTGGAGAAGACGTTAACTCTATCGGAAGGTGCCATGATTTATTTTCAATTAAGAAATTATGATCTCCAGTTCATCTTTCAGATCTCAGAAGCTTACACTCAACCAACTGCTTTTCACTCGTGTGTTTTTATGGGACGGGGAAGGAGTTTTATGACATTTGGAGTCATCTCAAATATGTTATTTGGGTACAGATACAGATAGTTAATCTCCTGAGACAGATACAGCGAGTTCAACTCTGTGTCTATATTATATTTCTATTAGCATACTCAAATGTATTGATTTCTCCTTCTTCCCTGTCAGCCATTTCAAGATGTTGAAAAGGAACGTTTATTTATGTGTGAATGTGGCCAGTTTTGTGAAAATTTCACAAGTGGTAATGCCGAAAGTGCAACGCAATTCAAATTTACAAGAGCAAAAGATTCACACATAGTGTGAAGTTAAGATTTTATGTAAAAAAACAACAGCAAAAGAATAACACTAACATCAAAAAGAGAAATATATTGAAATGAGCCTCAGTGGTAGGACATATACTGTTCTGTTCTGGCCGGCTGTAATAGCCTGGTTCTTAAGTTCCTTAAATAAAAATTTCTCCAGGAAATATGGAGACTAGTGAGAGATTACACAAAAAATTCATTTCTCACCAACGAACCTGCACTTAACACGTGTGACTCGGTTGGCCTTAATCTCTGGTGCAGTAGAGCTGCTCCCGAGGAGGAGCACACACGCACCAGCCCCAGGAGCCCGGGGCACTACCGGCACCGCCACATGGTCCGCTGCCAACTGATCCCAGTTCAGCCTTGACTCAAACCCCACCTACACCACCGCCACCACCACCACCGCCTCTCCCTCTGTCCCCGCAGGGCTTGCAGTACTTCGGTGCTCGCCTGCGCATGTTGGAGAAGCGGCATCAGAGGCTCCGGGAGCTTCGGGTCAAGCACGACCGGCTGAAGAGGGAGCTGGAGGACGCCAAGGCCCAGCTGATGCTGGAACCGGCCAAGTGGGCCGGAGAGTGTGAGTGTCCCCCCGCTAACAGAAACAGGGCACGAGGCACAGGCACATGTGGGCCAGGCAGAGATCCATGACTGGCAGCAGAGACACTAATCCAGTGCAGAGTGGCACAGTTACAAAAACAGGGCTGGGTTAGACAGAATACATGATCAACAGGTGTGGTTAGGTGTGCCTCTACAATATCCAATCAGATTAACTCTCGTTCCCTTTAAAAGTGAGCATGAGCTTGGAGATACAATGCAGTGACACTTTCGTCATCGCAGTGAACATGCAGAAAGGGCAGGCCTTCAGAAATTATGAAAATCACACAGTGACAGACATACATGTCAGGGAAGTTCAAGCCATGCCAAAATATATGGCACTCTAAGGAGACCTCCCAGAAATTTTGAGAATAAAATGTGTTTGGAGAGCAATATATATATATATATAGTTAGTTAGTTAGTTAGTTAGTTAGTTAGTTAGTTATTAGTAGATACAAAGATACAATAGATACAAAGTCCCACAGTGAGAACCTGAACATTTTATGTGCCTGTTGTGCATTCCGTGACGTGCTTGAGTTGGTAATAAGAGCAGCAATAAGGAGGTACAGGTGTGGTTTTGATCCCAAATGGGTTTGAGAATATCATTACATCTGTGGATCTGAAATGCCACAGGTCTGCTGTGTCATTCCAACCACCTTGTTGCACGCGCAATAGTTTGTGTCCACCAACTTAACAAATGGCACGAAATCCACGTGTGGCCTACAAAAGTAGTCAAATGCAGTGTTGGGTGGCTTTAATGAACCACAGCACTGCCGTGACATTAGATCACTTATTATTTTGCTTTCCTGTGTAATAAAAAATGTATAAAATTCAGTTAATTTAAATAAGCTTGGGTTGTAATAGGCACTAATGACAGAATAACGGCCGTCTGTGAGGTGTTATAAAGACAATGTGCTTTCATCATTTCCCCTGGCTGGGGCGTTCTTTGGTCAGAGTAATATGACACTGTCCAGGCTGATAGCTGCTGGCACGTGTTCAGCTGTTAGCAGGGACATTATTTTGGCTCCATACAGTAATGTGCTATTAGAATGTGTAATAGTGCCAAGGGTTCGACCCAACATCAAATCCAGGCTAGATACATTTGAAGGCCAGACTTTAATTTGGATGTTTGAACTTTGCACTCATGGATTAACTGTGCAGTGATGAGTTAATGGCAGTCATGGTTTGGCACATTTAATCATTTTTCTTTCCTAACAATTTAATAATTTTGTCTTATTGTATGAGAATGGTAAATTATTATACTTTATATACTAATGTCTATGGTATATTTTACCATATGTTAATTTCAGGGTTTTCTTTTTGTTTTTGTTTATTTTCTGTGATGATATGTATACATTTACTTACTTGGCTAATTCAAATGTTCATTTTCAGTTTGCACCAGCCAACCTTGTGCTACTTTTTATCCTAAACACTTAAGCATCACGAGAGCCCTGTAAAGAAAAGCCAACGAGAATCAAATAGAGGAATCACCCCACCAGGCGCTTTAGCTGCTGTGAACATGCACGAATCTGTGTGCACACCTGTGTCTGTAGATCAGCAGAGCCTAAGCTCTGAGTCATCACAGCAGCATAGTCTGGTTATATTATACAGGTCATGTTATGAACACAAGTTCCAGTTCCTTTTCAGAGCATGGAAGGAAATGATTTAGGAAAATGAAACCAAATGATGTTATTAGCATAGCAGACTTTTTTATTTTGCAAGATAACCACCAGCCCACAGGGCAAAAGATCTAGAAGTTCAGGGTCCGTGTTTGCATCTGTTTACACTCTGTTCAGAAGTGAAATGGAACAGAGGAAAAGAAACATCGCCTCAGCAAACAAAGGACGCTATTAAAATCTTAATGTTACAGAAGCAAGACTAGTATTGAAATTGCAATTGAAATTGAAAGTGCATGAAGGGGACATGTATGAGAATAAGAATGAAAGCATGTGAGCCTGTGTGTGTGTGTGTGTGTGTGTGTGTGTGTGTGTGTGTGTGTGTGTGTGTGTGTGTGTGTGTGTGTGTGTGTGTGTGTGTGTGTGTGTGTGTGTGTGTGTGTGTGTGTGTGAGTGTGTGCATTTGGGTGTAAGAATGCTGTGTGTCCTTGAATCAATAAAGCATTATTTTCCCTTCTGCAATCAGCCGTAGCCCTCTGGCCAGGAGGTGTTTACCATTCATCTGTGACTGCTGTCTTGGGTAAAGCCATGATTGGGCCAGTCATGCTTTATAAATCAAGGTCCTCTTCAGCAGCCGGTGGAATGAGACCAGTGTGTCTGTAAGCCGTCTTCCCCGTGGCCCCCACCCCCTCACACACCACTCTGCATCAGAACCTTTCTCCACCCTATCAAGCTACCCGTCAGGCCAGCGAGTCTCATTCAGTGCAAACTGCCTTGACCCCACAGATGGCACGATTGATTACATGTCTATTTTCTGCCTAGCCACATTGTGCTTTTGTGTTATGTGTGCCTGAAACTCTTTAGTTCTGATGTTCCCATCTCATATTCTTCTGCCCTCAGTTGACGTGGATCCGGATCTGGACCAGGACTCTCAGGACTACCTGGAGGCCCTGGCTGAAGTCACCGGCGAACTGGAGCTCTGTGTCAACCTATGCAAGTCCCGGGTAATGATGGAGACCTGCTTCGACATCATGGCACCGACGTCCCCCGAGCAGGAGATGGAGGTGTGATAGAACAGCAGCAGAATTATTTTCCGACTCTCTTTGGAGACCTACATTCTGATGTAGAGATGAGAAGGTCCAGGACAGGACCTGACATCTCATTCAGCATGTCATTCTGTGGAGAAGATAGATAGGTCTTTGGGGGAGTCTGCGCTAGCTCCCATGCTGGGTCAAAACATCACATTCTGATCAATATACTGAAAACAGACATCAAAGTTGCTTAGAGTGCCAAGAGGTAGATGATGAAATATGAAGAGATGATTAATGAAACAGAGAACAACATGAAATATGAATTTACGTTACCAGGAAGTGCCTTGATCTGAGCAAATTCAAGAAGTATGTCTTTTCTGATTGGTGCTAGTATTGACACCCAGGCAAATCCCTTATCGTATTCCTTTTGAGAAACAGTTTACCTAAAGTATTTTGCAGCGTAATTTAGTGTATGCTCTGTTTATATGACCCCTCAGTATGTAAAAAATAATGTTTTGGATATTAAAATTCACAATGTGGAGAAAAAAAAGCAATAAGGTAATTTATTGCCATTCTTAAATCGCTTGCCTTTTCTTTACGATGCCCTCCCATGGAGCTGCTTGCGTTCGCTATCGTTTATGTACAAGGGCCTTCTGTAACGGCTAACTCATCAGCCACCACTGATTCTTGCAAGTTCAACACGAAACATTGATATCGTGTGACACTATCGGTGGCGCCCCCGTGTTTAAGCAGGACGCCAACGAGCTCCTTTCAAGCGATTGTCCAGATATAACCCACATATGAGCATATTTACAGGGTATGCTTACGTGAGGCGGTTTCCTGCTTAAACGTAGTTTGTGTTTTTTTTTTATGCAATCTGAAAGAACCAATGCCTTAGGTTTCGCCTGGAGGGTGTACGATGGGCAATGAAGCAGGTCCATCGTTTGGTTAGACCGTCAAATACGGTGTGAAACTGGACAAGGCCCCTGAGGCTCTGTGCCTGTGTTCGGTTGTATAATAATATAGACATAGCGCAGTGCAAGCATTGTCATTTATTCTAAATTAGCAAAGCAGCTCCATCCTGTGCCGGTCTGTCTGATACGGTTTTGTGTAGTTATGGCCGTTCTGCTATGTTGTAATTGGCTCACAGACAGTAAGGTCCTCCCCCTGGGTCCAGAGATTTGCTCACTGGAGGCACATAGACACTTCATAAATGGAACCTCTCTCAGACATGCCTCAGGACACTTTGCGGTGTATGTGTGTCTGTGTCTTTTTACTTTTCAAAATCAAACAGTAAAATCTGTATCACGTCCCTGTCGGTACCGAGCCAGCTCACGGTCGTCCATCAATCACACACACCGATCACTTATTAGGGCTCAATTACCTCCTTATTAGCCCCTCCCCTTCCCCCTGTCACTATTGTTGTTTATGTATAAATAAACTGTTCACTTTTTTTTCGCACAAGGTCCACACTCCCTACCTCGTTCATCTCCAGCTGTGGTCCTGTTTGGTTCACTGTAGATAAGAGCAGTTTTCTCCACAATGGGCGGTGAGGTTGACGTGATACACCCGAGATAGCAACACTACATACAGATAGGTGGCTATACTTCACTTCATCGGTCAGGCTCAGGGACGTCATGTGGTCCTAAGAAACAAAGCCAAGCTCAAAACACACCTCTTCACACATGGACTGGCATTTCCAAGCATTGCAGAGCACCGTTAACCCTTTTCACATAAACAAATTTATCTATCCATAACTGATTGCTTCATGGCACTTGGGCGGTGTAGTGTAACGTAACACGTCTCAGTAGGACATCTGACCAGGCTTGTTCAGATCAGAGTAACTACTTTAGCTTTGAACGGTTCGGCTTTTCATTCAACTTAAGCGATTTTTCAAAGATAAAAATATAATCAGTTAACACACAATAATGACTTGGTCTAGTGATTTATCTTTGACTACTGGTAATATTTGTGATCTTTATCTTGACAAATATGAGCAGTATGTGTCTGATGTGAAATGTGATTGCCATTTTTCAAAGGAAAAATTTAGGGAGGATGTATCTTAGATGATTTGCAATGGTTTAGAATGGAATTTGTGATATTGAAAAATGACATTTTCAACTGAATTTGTCCTTTGTTTCTCTAAAGAGACTCTGGCTTTTTGACACTGTTGCATGTGTTCCTCATCCAAACTAATGTGCGTTATATTTATTCTGTTCTTTTAACTTATTTACGGTTTACCATTTATATACTTTTTTTACAAGTTCAAATATGTAACATTTTGGTTCAGCTTTATATTGTACAGTTTTCTAATGCTTTGTAAGAATGTGTACAGACTCTTCAGTTTGCATCAACACATACTTATGAATAAAAAGTTTTCATCTTTGTAGTTTACTGTAAGAATTTTTTTTTTTTTTAAACTTCACATTCTATGTTTAAAGTAATCTAAACAACACGGGAGTCTCAGCACAAGTACAGAACCTTACCGATGTTTTACGTCCTAGATGAAAGAACATCTCTGTCTTCCAACATCAGCTTAAATTTATTATGATGCTCGAGTGTAACGCTTTGAGAAGAAATGATGTCGAAGGTGCTCCAGACACTCTTGAAGACGAATGAAAATTCAGAAATGAATCCATGGCAGTGTTTGACATGAGCTGCAGGGCCAGTTCTAAATGCACACAGACATGCACGCCCACACTGAAGGCAATACAACAAATTGGATCTCTGCACTTATGTCACTGACTGCTGACGGTGGCAGATTGCATCCTGTAACTGAGCTCTGTTGTGGTGAATTGTGATAAGACTGAAACAGTAAGACCATATTCTAGGAGAAGAAGAGATGTTGGTATTTTGATGGAGGGGAGTTAAAAAAGATATAAATACCAGGAATATGTGCCAAGCCTCTGACAGATGTGGACTTTAAGACCCAATTGGTTGCTGATGACTTGAACTGCTCAGGGATCGAGATTGTGTAAACTAATGACAGCATAAAACCACACCAATTACACACTGCAGGGCTGTTAATGTGTTTCTGGACGCAGAGGCCTGGTAAAGAGATATTCCCACGCAGACACAAAGTTGAGAATTTAATTACACTATGGATTTATCTCCTTCAAGCTTGTGTGTCCGTAAAAGACAGTAGTTGGATTAAGTTATTCAATTATACTCTTGAGCGTGACGGCTATAAAAACACCATTAGCTACCAAGAAGAACCCAGTGAGGTTTATAGATCTGCAGGGGAACCTTCTTTTATGAATGTGTTCACTAGCACACTACTCCACCTGGTTTCTTCTCCTCAGCAGATGGCCCCATGAAATAGAAAGAGCCATTTTAATTAGTCTTCAGTCAGAAGACAGTCATTCGTTCATGTCAGATATGTGTTCGCCTAATGAATTGGATTGTCCAGGAGGGGACAATCTGTGCAACTGCCTGTCTGATTGAGCAGTGCTGTCTCCACCTAAGGAGACTTGAACACAAACTTCAGAAGGGGCTTAACACTGCTTAACACTGATGTAATGAAAGCATAAAATATCTGTTGACCCACATTACATTATTTTATATATAAAATCAATACGTTGGGTCTTACTAAGACAGAAATGAATCTGTTACAACAGTAATAAAGAACGTATCTTGAGAAATGTGCTACAAGTTCTGTAGAATTAAGATCAGAAATTGATGACATTTTCCTTTTACAATACTGCCATACTAAAACAAAACAGATTCTATTCTATTCTATTCTATTCTTCTTATGATCCCAAGGCTTTAGCAGCAGCTAACTCTCTCTCTCTCTCTCTCTCTCTCTCTCTCTCTCTCTCTCTGTTACACACACACACACACACACACACACACACACACACACACACCGAGGGTTGTCTCTTTCTCTCTCATTCAGCGGTGGGGGAGGGCAGGTTCAGAAGAAAGCAGTTTGCCCCTTAGGCTGTGAATGTGATTGAGCTCCTGCTCTCTCTGAATATGTGCCACCACAGAGAAAATGGAGGTGGGCACCGCCAAGCTTGCGTGTCAGGCCTCTGACCGAACATGTGAAAACTGTGTCAAACGGATGCAGAGGAGGACAGTGAACGTGGCGGAGCTGTGAAATAGCCAACAGAACGCGTGACCAACCGTTCAAAGCCTGCTGGGACAATGTTCACGTGTAAATACGGTAACACGTCAGCAGAATGAAGCCGTTCAGTCTGGCTAGTCAGTCACGGGATCTACTGTGGCGTCCTGTCTCTGCTCAGCTAGCCAAACGGGCTACAGGTTCTGCTCCACCACCACCTTGGTTTTTGGGTTAGAGAGTGTTCATGTATAACCATGACCATTCCAAGGTCACAGTTTAAGTGTTGTATTCACTGTAGAATTGAAAGCAAGAATGTATATTTAATTTTTTCTTCAGGTAGTCTGTTGGCACATCACATTTTAAACACAATAATGATGAACAGATCTGATATGACTTTAGAGAGCATTGTTTCATTTTGAACAGGTCTAATGCTTCACGCACCCTCATTTCGCACGCTTGTGTTTGACGTGAACGTGCTCTGTAGCAGATCATCTGACAGGATCAGCCAGCGGCCTCGTTCGTGCACTGATGCAGGTAATGGCGGTTCAAATGACCGTGTGTGAGTTAAGAACATTAGAATTAGAGGACTATGGGTATTATGAGTTATAGAGTGGGAATTGCTTTCTAACAGCTTACATTATATTATGATTATGATTAACAGTAAAATTACATTAACACTATGCTGCTTTTGGAATACTGGCTTGGTCTACAGTCTGCTGCCTTTGAAAAAGTACATGGTTTTTAATTGTGTCTCAGTAGTCATTCAAGTTAATTTGTATAAATAAGTTTATTTAAAAAGCAAAACACATATGAATGCTCAAAATAACAATGATGTGCACGGACGTAATTGTGAAACAGCTTGTTCTCATGGATCAGATTGAACGGCAATAGTTTTTGCAACTTATTACCATTTCACGGTGTTCAAGTGTACCGCGTTCTTCCTTAATTAGGAACCAGAGTTGCTAACCTCTCTGTTCTCAGAGCAGCATGAACTGTTGGGACTCTTTTTTCAGCACATCTCTTCAACAGCAGATTATCAATACACAGGCTCTTCGGGACCATTGTGGCCCGCACAACATGTCGCGTGGGAGATTTCAGTCCTGAAGCAGTCTGGCCCTCAACCCTCCTCCCTCTCACACGTCTCAGCTCCTCTCTTGCCTTCTAAGCTATGCTGCCCTCGCTAATTTGCACAGCTCCTCGACTGAGTGATGACATGTCACTACCTCAGGCCATCCATGGGCACATTATCACAGACTATTTATTCAGTGCTGCCACTGCAGTTAGTCTGTTATCTGCCTTATTCATTACCCTCATGCTAAGTTCTTGTGCCAATTTTTGTCACCGCCACGGTCCGACGGTTAAACCGAATCCTGAAAAAATCTTTAGTTCTTTAGTTTGTATTTTCAATTACATGTTGCTGTTAACGCCGGCAGCGTTTTCACTTACGCTCAACCGCGGTGCTCTTTCTGTGTCAGTCCCTGTTAAATGCCACTGCACAACAGTTACACTGTTTTTTATTAAAACTGTGGTTATGCATTTTCCAGTCTTCATTTTTCACAGAAACAGCTAGTGTATTTCCCAGTTGGCACTAATGGGGACTTTTGTGTGCAGTAGAGTGACTATGCCTGAGTGAGAACACGTCTCATGTGGTCTACTAGCGAATCTCCTTGTACTTACGTGTGTGTTTGCTGTTATACACCTTGCAACTCCACAAAAAAATCCTGATGTGTTCATCAAATTTGGCAGTGCAGTGTTTCTAATTCGGATGCACAATATCACTGCACCTTGCGAAAGGTTGTGTCCTGTTCTCACATCTACAGAGTCTTTCTCGTGGGTCTTTGTCTAAGGATACAAGGCAGGACGCCAGACAATGGGAAGTCATTTGTGGAGAACAAGGTACATTTCCTAGGAGCGGCGGTCAGAGCGACGGGGCGTCTCCGGGTCTGTGAAGATCATGCCGTGATTGGCAGGTGGTACTGATAAGGCGTGCTGCTTTCTGTGGCTTGTGTGTTGCGGTGGAGGGTGCAGACAGTGATGGGGTTAATTGGTTCTTGTTTGGCGCCCCCTCCACGTGCTGCCTGTCACACCTAGCACGTTAATCCCATCAGAGGCGGCATGTGCCCATCAAATGCAGTGTCATGGCAACCATCGCTCCGGTTCCCCTAATTTTTGCAGGGAGAATAGCCCCAAGTTGCGTGTAATGGTGTCTGTGCCTGTTTCTGCTGGAGAGCCTGAAGCATGTTTGATTCCTTCATCACTGCTCCATGATGTCTGAAGATGAGCAGGACCGTTTGGGGTATCTGCAGTGTAGAGTTTCATATGGTTCTGTTAGAATGGCTGGAAGATTTGGACGGTTCATCCCAAGCGATACTTGATGCATTTAGGGATTTAGATAAGAAACTGAAGGAGAAGAAAAGATAATACATTTTGTTCCAGTAATGTAGGAATTGCAGAAGAAAAAGCTTCCAAGCATATAATAAATTAGTATTTCAAAACCATTTCTATCACATTTTTTCTTGACAAATCTTTGACATTTTCTTTCTCTCAAGCAGAGATGAAAATTAATCTCATTTTTGTGCTTCAGCAGCTGACACGAAATGCTTTTTATTGACTCATTTGAAAGAAAATTAGCCTGTATTCAGGAAGCCTGAAGCAAATCTGCTCTGTTCTCCCTCCCACAAAGGCAGGGCATTAGCACAAATCCCCCGTCCTAATTAAACATTTGTCACTTGACCACTATGAAAGAAATGTCTTTTCAAATTGTCAGTCATCATCTGATTCAGTGGATAACCTAACAAAGGTCAGTAAGTGCGTTGTACATTTCCTTATTTATAATACTGACCCCAAAGAACAGCAACAGGTTAAAGCTTTTTTCTGCTTTCTTTATGCTATACATGCCATGAATACACCTGCCCTCACCTGTCAATCATGAATGTTTGGTTTATGTAGCCATGTATGAGCTGTCAGTCTTGGTCCCTCCTTGTGTTTTGTAACCCCGCCTCTCATTAGTAGATTCATGTGTTTATTGTTTAGTGTTAGTATGTATGCCTCATGTTGGTTATTTTGTATTGTCAAGCCAATGTTCCTGGTGTCATATTTCAGCTGTGTGTTAAAGTGCATTATGTGTATTGTAGATTATGTCTTCTAGTTCGTTGTATGGGAGTTTTGTGGCTTTGTCGGACTGCTCTCACGTTATGGCCATGGACTGTGACCGTGACTCGGATTTTGGATTTGAGATGAATAAATCTCGCTCCTCTCTGCGTTTGGGTCCGCCCTCTTTTCACTTAAAGCCTCCAGCGTTACAATACCTGCACATGAATAGCATGCTAATCCTAGCAGAAAGATTAAATATCTAAAGAAAACATTTAAGTAGTTAAAAATGAAACATTGATCCCATATTTAATCATGGGGCATTAGACTTAGTTAAGCTAAAGTAAACAAACACACTAGTGAAATGTAGTCTAAATGCTTAGCAGGCAGTGCTGCACTCATTCAAGTCAATGTAGGCCAACACACTGGAATGTGACTGTATGGGGATGGCATAGATCCGCAGATGAATGGGACTAAACCATTCTGGTGTCTGTCGTGACATCTCTAGTGTCTGTCATGACATCTCTGGTGTCTGTCATGAAATCTCTGGTGTCTGTCGTGACATCTCTGGTGTCTGTCATGACATCTCTGGTGTCTGTCATGACATCTCTGGTGTCTGTCGTGACATCTCTAGTGTCTGTCATGACATCTCTAGTGTCTGTCATGACATCTCTGGTGTCTGTTGTGACATCTCTAGTGTCTGTCATGACATCTCTAGTGTCTGTCATGACATCTCTGGTGTCTGTCGTGACATCTCTAGTGTCTGTCATGACATCTCTGGTGTCTGTCGTGACATCTCTAGTGTCTGTCGTGACATCTCTGGTGTCTGTCGTGACATCTCTGGTGTCTGTCGTGACATCTTTAGTGTCTGTCATGACATCTCTGGTGTCTGTCGTGACATCTCTAGTGTCTGTCGTGACATCTCTGGTGTCTGTCGTGACATCTCTGGTGTCTGTCGTGACATCTCTAGTGTCTGTCATGACATCTCTGGTGTCTGTCGTGACATCTCTAGTGTCTGTCGTGACATCTCTGGTGTCTGTCGTGACATCTCTGGTGTCTGTCGTGACATCTCTAGTGTCTGTCGTGACATCTCTAGTGTCTGTCATGACATCTCTGGTGTCTGTCGTGACATCTCTGGTGTCTTGTCATGAAGTCTCTCGTGTCTGTTATAACATCACTGATGTCTGTCGTGATATTTCTGGTGTATATCATAACATCTCTGGGGTCTGAACTGACATCTCTGGTGTCTGAAGTGACACTTCTGGTGTCATAACATCTTTGGTGTCTTTTCATGACGTCTTTGTGTCTGTCATGACATTGGTGTCTTGTCATGACATCTCTCGTGTCTATCATGACATCTCTGCTGTCTTGTCGTGAAGTCTCTGGTGTCTATCATGACATCTCTGGTGTCTATCATGACATCTCTGGTGTCTTGTCGTGACATCTTTGCTGTCTTGTCGTGAAGTCTCTGGTGTCTGTTATGACATCTCTGGTGTCTTGTCGTAACATCTCTGATGTCTTCTGTCCTTTGCCACAGCGAGTGCTAGTTCATTTCCAAGTGTGTGTTGGAGACCAGCTTCTGTATAGGTTTGGGATGTTTTGGTGGACATGAATGGGACTGCCCCTTGACCTTGCTTTCACCCCTCCGTGTGTAAACACTGAACACACCAGTATGGAGGGTGTCTGAGTCCGAGTCACATCGTCAATGTGCCAAAAGTGTGTGTAAATCACGGAGTCATAAAAGCCAGCACCGATAAGCACTGGGCACTGTGCCAGTTTGATTAAAACGCCCTGGAAAAAAAAGGAGTGAAAATTATCTTTCAAATACAAAGAGGCACCATGTTGTGGTCGTAAAGCTGGCTGCCATATTTATAACTCCTTTTTGTTAAACCGAGTGAGAATTTCCCTCTCATTAGATTTGTCCATTGTTACGCATGCTTGGACTCGCATGGGATGGTGAACAATTATGTTTTGTTAAATCCTTTGATTGCCTTTGTGATTTTGCACTAATGTGGGATATTCATTAGGCCATAACTGGAGCTGCGGCTTGAGACAGTGGTGGCTCTTGACTAGAATGTGTTTCTGTTGTTGCTAAAGTGCATTTAACCTGCGTACAGATGCTACCTTCAGCTGTTTCCATTGTTGACTGACCCATCCAGTTTATTTCAGTACCAATAGCCATATAATTAAAAGATCCAGCTATTTAAGTAGTCTAATGTGAAAATTTTGCATTGGTGTGGTGTGAAGTTTGAACAGCTTCTTTGCGTTACTGACATTATCTTATGTCTTTTCTCGTGAGGTTTGGAGTTGATTTTTAGGATTTAAGTCAGCGGACAATTTTCCACATTGAACCCTTTTCTGTTCCAGCCCATTTACCAAGATAATGTCTAGTAGTGGAATGAAAGGAGCTGCATCAGGCCAAGGTCCACAGGGCCCTTTGTGAAATCAACATGCCTGGATGGACAAAAAGGAAGAGCCTCTGTTTTTTTCCCTTTGACTTCAGGGATTTTCAAGGTTGAAGGAGATGCATCTGTTTCAGTAAGGCCAAGGTCAAACAGAACTGGACTTCCCCGATTTTTCCACCGTCTCCCTCTTCTTGTGGCCATTTTCACTCCTCAATATTTGTCTATATCGCACTCCCTGTCCTTCCTATTGACCAAGCCCCCCCCCCCCCCCCCTCCCCGTTATATTCGCCAATCTCCTCCTTTGACTAGTTATTTTCATTACTGTATCTAAAAATATAATGAATAATGCTCATGCCTTGTGTGTAAGCTCTGAAAACAAATTGAATAGCTTTAATATCTTGAAAATGCATAGTTGTATTTTACAGGCTTGAGGACTTGTGGGATTAAATTAAACAACGCTGGCTTGGTTAAAGAATGAACAGTGTGTCACGTTACGGTCCCCGAACCCTTCCTTTGGGGCGTGTGTTAACGTGGTCTGCGTCTATTCGTCTGCGTCAGTGTAGCTCCGTGGGTTCGGGTGCGTCTTGTCATTATCCGTCTCACCTGTGGCTCGTCTCGTCATCACGTGGGGTTGATGTGGTCTGTCTATTTAATGTGCGTTCGCGCAGTGTCTTGTGCTCGTCGTTGTCTAAGGTCTACACGTTTCAGTGTGAGTGTCTGTTTTACGTGCGCTGTATTGCGCAATAGTTGTAGTCAATAAACGTGACGTTTGCTAAAGCAAGGATCTGTGTCTCGTCCTTCGCCTCGCACCCAGCGTCACACAGTGTCTATGCCAGGCAGGGGCCTGACCTCAAAGTGAGGGATCTGTGAGAGTCAGAACATCACAGTGCACGGTGCAGAAGCTTCAAAACGTCCAACAGCAAGGCATGAATATAAAAGATATCGGGTGTGTGGCTGTAATAAGTTACTCCTTCATTCCTTCACCCAAGTTCAAATGGTTCATCTCAGCAGGAGGTCGGAGGAGAAGTTGTTGAAGCTTATGGAAAAAACGAACTGGCTTTTAAGAGGAACCTTTGTCTCTATTCAAAGCCTATGACAGCATGTTAAATTTATAAGGCATGTCAGATTGGAACAGGGGTTAATCTGTGAGACAAAAGCTCTTAACCCTTCCTAGAGTCTCTCTGTTCTTGTCTTCTGTGGTTTTCTGATGGACCCTTGTATTAATTAGAGTTTGATTAATGCTTTCTTCTCCTAAATTCTGCTAATGTTATCTCATTTTGTTAATTAGCTGAACATTACACTTCTTTTTGCTTGTCAGCAATGCTATCTTGCCTTTTGAGTTGACTTTGCATTCTCTAACATGTATTACATTTGGTTCAGACATAAACAAACATTTACTAGTAGTAGTTCTGAGTCATTATTAGAGAACCCAGCCTGCCTAATAAAACCCTGATACAGTGACTAAGCATATCTTACATCATGTAAGCTATGAGTATCATCCATCATAGCATCATAACTGACCTCACATTTCATGCACACTGGATGCTTAGCAAACCTAAATGTAGTTTCTCCAATTCGAAACTTCCTTATCTTTCCAGTCCATCCATTCCATCGTACTTAGCCTAGGTATTCTCAGACTTTTTTGTTTGTTTTTGCTTTTTTTGGGGTTTGATATTGTTAGTAGTTTCAAAGAGAAATATGCTCCACTTGATGTGATGTCTGCATACTCATGGAGAGCTATTATGTATCACATTTCATTGGACCAACAGTCTTTACATTCAGGACAAAGTCATCCATCCATCCATCCATCCATCCATCCATCCATTCATCCATCCATCCATCCATCCATCCATCCATCCATCCATCCATCCATCCATCCATCCTTCCTGATGTCACATAGCAACAGATGCAATAGATTCCCAGGCCTCCATCTCCTCTAAACTTGCTCATCTAAGTGAAGGAAAACAGAACAGGCCGGGAGGACAGAAATGGGATGCTGTGTGTAGCACAATGATGATTAATAAGGGAAATCTCAGAGGGAAAAGTCACGAAAACCTAAAACCTCATTTTAAGGAAACTGGTCAGGCGCCTCAAAATCTCATAAGCCGTGACATGGTGAAAGGGCTTCAGCATGTGTGTGAACATCTTAAGAAATGACATTTTGACTAGTAGATGTGATAGATCCCCTGCATTGTTTGAAAATGAACAAAAACATTGCATAAGGGATGTCCGGACATCAAACCACCGTGTCTTCAGCTGTGATCTAATTTAACAAGTAACAGCTTTAAAGAAACCCCTTTTCAATAATGATGCCATGAAGCCCAACCTCTGACCTCAGTGTAAACCCTATATTGTATGGAACTCTAGGCATGTCGTCCCCTGGTTTCACACTGGCTCTGTCTGCTGTCTGTAACAGTGATTCCCACCGCTGTCCCCACTACTCAGTTTCAATCCTCTTCCTTCATGCCTTGTCAGTTCATATGAAGCAATGGAGCTTTTGATGCAAAGGAAGTTTAGGAGTGCTTTATGAATAATGCATGACTTCTATATGTGCCACGCCATGAAAATGGGTAGAATGGGCTCTTGGGTTGTGCTTCGGGGCACAGTTTGTGTGTCCCCGCATAGAGCGGTTGGAGAGAAAGAGTTTGCATTTGCACTTGCTAAAGTACCTTGTACCTGACATCTCTCCTATGACAAGCTTGGAATGCAAAGACGATATCATGAACTGTACGGTGATTTTCTATCTGAAGATAGTAGACATATTAAGGCTTGTATATTTATTTATAATAACAGGATTGTGAGCAATAAGAAGAGTGTAATAAGAGGAAGGCAGAATCCACACAACAAACAGGTTTATTTTGGATAGATTCAAATATAGATTAAAGATTTGTATAAGCATAGCATAAGCATTACTGATTTTTCAAAGCCAACAGAATTTTTGAATGAAACAAAAGTGGAAAGAACACAATATAACCATTTTTTTCCTTATTTCAGGCACGACACCTACATCTCTAACATTCTGTGTAGATTCACCCTCTCTATTTGACTTAATACTCCATAATTCAATTTAGTATGAGGTCTTTCCATTATATTCAAGGCAGAATTACTTTCATTCTTTTCCTGGTTCCGACTGTGAATCACATTAATGTTTTCAGAATGAAACATTTCTATGTCTTGGTCAATATCGCACTGGTCATTTAGTTCATGCCAGTGAGTTAAATTGGGGTGACACATTGACTCTTTGTGGATAAAAAGAAGTTAATGGAAAGTGATGGACAGTGTAAGTTACTACCGCTCGTCCCTCTGCTGGGGGACGTGTCATTAAGGTGTTTAATTCCAGGCCACTGGGAGAGCCTGTTTGCTGATATGGCTGAATATCACTTTGGTACCGCAGGTTGACAATACCGCCCTGGATCTTAAACCTTTGAATTCAATGGATTTGACCCTCAACAGCAGAAGCACAGAAAGCAGAGTGAAAATTAAATTAAGTTGAATGTCATCAGCAGTCAACCTTAATTATGTAGTTTCACTTTTGAGGCGAATTATTCTTTATGGATTACTATAAACACATTTTATGTAGATATATCACTGGGGACAAAATGTCAGAATTACGAGGATATTACGTGTTCATAACACAGCATTTATGACACTTATGGTTCAATCTACTCACAAGCCCATTCATATCAATAGAGGCATGGAAAATGATGAAGACAATGCAAGGCTTTAGGTAACAGCCTGCTGTAATGATAATAACGTGGGAAGTAATTGGATGGCTGAATCTAATCAAGTTCCCATCGTATTAGCCATTATGTTCTGGACCCTGAAAATCTGCCCCTTAGGTTAAATACCAGAAATGCCAATTTCTGTTCCCATGAAAAGCACGGACGTGTCTGTTTGACCATCAGTCATCAGGAATACGATGTGACACAAAGGTCCACAAAGTTTCATTAACATTTTTGATGCTCAGTTTGTATCTGGGATATGATTAATTCATTTATCTAAAGATTTTTTAAATTCATTTATGTTGGAAATGTGTAACATCGGGGGCACCATGGAGAGAAGAGGTGGACACACACACACACACACACACACATACACACACACACACAGCGCAATGGCAAAATCAGGGTCATATAAACAGGCCAAGGTCAAATCTGTTAAAGAGTCATTCATCATAATCTTGCAAAGACTAAAGCAAACAACAGTAGAAAACTTATGTACACACACAACAGGGCTGCCACACAAAACAATGATCAGCACAGACTACATAGAAACTAGGATTTAAATACATGTTCAATGTATTAAATACCTGGGAATACTAATGAGGGGTGGGGTTACAGATAACTAGGAGGGCATAGAAATGCTGAGACTGGTCAGGGACGATGGGGGCGGAGCCAGGCATGAGAAAATGATGTCTCTCAGTTTCCATTTTCTGTGTAGACGGACCTACTGCGCATACATCACAAAATGTATCAGCATTCCTACAGTAATTGAAATCCATTGTACTTGAAATCTATATTAATTGACATAATTAATGTACCTGGCTGAGACATAGATTGTGTAGTAAACAGATCATGAGATTAAGTACAGCTAATTGGAGGCGGCTGCTACTGTAGGCTAACTAGTTTTCTGTGTCCCTCTGACTCCTCTGCCTGTGTGCCAAATGCATTACTGTTATCAATAGATGCTTATCGTGCTATTTTGGGGGGGTTGGAAATAGTTATCACGCAATGGCTGTTCTTGGTGTTTTAGCGTAGTTAATGAATAAAGTTGAATGTTCTATTGCTCAGAATGAGAAGCGTGGTAAGGGTGTGTGTTTTTGTGGTGTTTGGGCTGTGTGGAGCACCCTGCCAATATCATATGTCTTGAAGACATTCTTGAAAATTGGGATGTTTTAAGCACCCTCTGGTATTTCCAACAGCGTAGCAACCTAGAAGTACTGTGGCAACCACATTCCAGCCCTGCGCCTGCTCCCACAAGCTAAAAGTGGAGCTGGCTCTGTCACATGACCAACCATGTGACCAGTGCATCAATTAGCAATGAGCATGGATCGTGTCAACCGTCCCATTTAGCACAAGCCCAGTTGCTTTTCTCACGGAACCCATATTTCACATTCTAATTGGGTCTTTACTGCTGCCCGAACGCAGTTTCACCGAGCCTGCTTCCTGAAACGTTTTAATAAAATCCTGAGGCCTCTCACCTGCCCGTGACCTCATGAAATCCTTTTTGGCAGCACAGTCCATTGTGCACCAGTCATACCCATCACTACGGACATGCAAATGGTGTAAGTGGATGAGCTTCCCCCGTGCGCGGGGCACCGAGGCGTGTGAAGGTGTTCGTCCCGAGAACGAGTTAATTTCCCTTTAAACCTAAAGGACTTTCTCCCACTTCACCATGTGATTCTGTGACCCAGAATTCACAAGATCCTGGCTGCTACTTAAGTAACCGGTCCAGATAAATAAAATGCTGCAAATGCAGAGTGAATTCAGTGTACAAGATGGAATTCACTTTACCACGTGGGTTTTCCTGGGTTTAAAGCTGAATGAATGGTAAGGAAAAAGGTTCATAGTTTGCCTGCATGCAAAGAAGACTGCAGTGCTTATGGGCAAAATGGCCCAAGATATACAGTACAGAGTCTCGCATTGGCACGTAAACGCACCTGTGCTGAGGTTTTTTTTTTTATATAATCAAAAAGCAAATCGAGGGGGCCAAGCTCGTTCTTCAGATGAGAACTCTTCAAACTCAAACGTCCTTGTGATAGATATGTTGAACTGTGATCATCACCAAATATTCAATGTAACCTTCACCTTACGTCCATGTTTTAGCTTTCTCTTAAATCTTCCAAATCTTCTGTCTGTTACCTCAGAAAATATCTGCTCAAACCTGCACGTCAGCTCGGCTGGAACGACAGTCTGGGCCTTCAGAGCAATCCGACTACATCGTTTGTCTCACTTTAATACGCCTGCTCCATTTCTGACATTATTATTGACTTTTTATGACTATTTATCTTTTATGCACACGAAGACTGCAAACACTCTTCATGCTCCTTGGTAAGAATGAATACATAATTAGAGAAAATTGTCTGCTAAAGCAAACATTTGATTTTAAGATGAGATGACTAGAATAAAGATGAAGTGCTTACATAAAGAACTGTTGCCTCTCCTATATAAATGCAGGATTCATCATAACTCTCCATGGAGAATACCACCAGCCAACCCCTTTCTCACGTCGTTTTATGATACACTGCCATGCATCATGTAAAAAGACTGTTAATTCATCCAGCTCTATTTTAAAACGCAATTAATTGAACTCCTTGCAGAATTTCTATGAGGAAAACATTGCCAGATTGCTTTAATTAGATACTGGAAGGGGTGAGACAGAGGAATGTGATCCTCATTTATGGAGGACCAGTAATTAACAGAGTGCTCTTTAAAGAGCTCACAGCCTTTCCTATGTACGCGGGGCGTCCTTGAATATTCATGAACCACAATCTGTGGCAGAGTTTGTCGGTTTTGTAGACTCTCAATTGTTTGAATGTATTATAATTCAGATCACACACACCCCATAAAGACACACACGTTTAGTGAAAAAAAATAAGTCATTGTAAACATTCATAATTTTTTTAGGTTGTCACATGTGTGCTGCATCTGTGCATTACAGAAGTCATTTGCTTAAATGTGAACCAGATAGAATGTAAAGACTATGAGGAGATGTTTTCTACCAAACAGTTAACAAGGATCTGAACTGCCAGTCAAAGAGCACAGTTAGGTGCCACATGGCTTATACATTGATTGTAAGCAATGTTGGATTTATTTAGATCAGAGCTTCGGCAGTTTGACAGTAATTCTTCTGCAAAATAGCTCACCCTGCTCTCAGGGGAAAGGGCATTTAGATTTAGCAGAGTTTCCAGCCATGTAAACATCTTATGTGCGGCCGTAGCAGGGCAGCTGTTAAAGTTCACTGGGTACGGTCTACTAAGGTGGTTACACAATTTACAGCCTCACAGGAAAGAATTCTGCTTGCCCATAAATGAGGTAAACACCTGTTCTTGGTCTTCTCCCTCGAATGAAATAATGAGTGACAAAAAAAAGACTGAATTACATTAAAGTGGCTTCATTGTTTTCAAAAATTATTTTAAATCATGCACTACATATAAATGATATACAAAACATGTTGAAGATATACATCAGGTGTGTACCATCCTCATCCTCAGCGTTTCCAGCCAAGAAACTCGAATGAGTTTTTAAAAGCAGAAGCGCTCGTGTCTGCTCAGCTGCTTCAGTGCGGTACCCGCGCTCCGAGGTGCGGTACCTGCTCTCCGAGGTGCGGTACGCCTCCAATGCATTTGCAAACACAGTTGCGCTACAGTGAAGCCCATTAGTGGGAAGGCAGCTGACGGAGAAGGAGGTCGGGTGGAGGCGGGCCAGGTCGGGTGGAGGCGGGCCAGGCCCCAACAGCCTGCCGTCGCTCCACGGCGCTGTGTGCTGTGTGCCGGGAATCGCACAGAGCTGCCAAATGCGGCGTTCACCCAGCGCTTCTTTAAGGGTTTTGACTGTTTCACCCCGACAGAAGGAGGGAGAAGAAACGTTCCTGGAGTGCGGAGCACAGAGTTTTAGAGGAGAAAGAGGAAAAAAAAACGAAAACAAGACACGATCCGCATGGTGGAAGTCGCTTAAAATCGAGGGTGGATGAATTGTGCCGTATTGCCTGAGTCAAGGCTTGTGGGGGTGCTGGGGGGAGGTGGCCTGTTACACGGGTAAGAGAAGCTGACCCATTGCTGTGTTTGTCGTGTGGGATGCAAGCTGTTGCCCCTGCCTGTGCAAGTGGCAGTTCAAGGGTCAGCTAAGCAAATCCTTTTCCTACCTAATGGGCTGAATCACATAATGCTCAAAGCAACACTGGAGACTAGACACTGGAGATTCCAGTTTCATTTTGTACTGAAATATACTGAAAATTATGCTAGTAAGGTGTCATTTGCAACAAATGCAGAGCACAAGCTAATTAAAGAGGCAGACTTTAGGTTTTCATGTAGCCAAGCCCTGTAACATGTCATCAATTCATCCGTATAACGTGATGGCATACTGTGCGTTTTTTAATTCATGGTAGACATTGCCTTGTAGGTAGCTTGTACTCAGTGAGTTTATATATGGTGCCTAGGTATTTAATTGGTAATGTTATGCAGTCACCACTGTTGCAGTAAGTGTGATTAATATCTTAATGTTAACTTCTGTGATGACACACAATTTTTACTCCTTGAGCAGCCCTGTCAGAACTGAATGTTTTCCTGCTATTCATGCTGAAATACCTGCTATGCTAGTGTGTTTTGACAGGAAGATAAAAACATACCCTCAGTAGAGCTATCCTCCCTACACAAGTTGTGTGCTAGACTTAAATACATTTTAAAAGCTGCTAAGTAATAATTTACAGCAATTCCATAAAGTATCCTGTGGTAGATCTTATTGACTGCGTTCAATGAAAATCAAAAACGGAGCTAACTCATAAATAAACAACCAACCAAGGCACACACTGAGTCTGTCTTCTCACCCCGAGGAAGGGAGTTTGGTCCTGGTAATGAACACTGCTCAGAGTTCCGACCGCGTTCAGTCTGTCCGAACGGAACGCGTGTGCACAGCTCCCCGACATCCTGCTGGGACTGCAGTTCCCTGCAGCTCAGAGTTACTCGACTCAATACGCTCACACACACACACACACACACACACACACACTCTGATACATTTACTCTCTGAGAAGGGAATCACACCAAAACAAAAAACAAAAGCTTACTTGTACATTTTTCACATCCATCACTAAGGTTTTCAAAACATTTTCCTCACACGATAGCCAGCTAGTGAAAGTAGTTTGGGGTGAAAAAGAATAAAACTTAATTGAATTAAACTAAGTGGAAGTAAAGATTACTCTGGGGCTGCACCTCCTAGCAAGTGAGGGTCGTCCTTAAAAGTGTAACGTATTGAACAGGCAGAGAGGGATCCAAATGCGGAAGAACACCGCTTTTATTTAAATGAGACGCTGGTACAAACACAGGCAGGTGAATCACGAGTACTAGGGTCAGTAACAGCGTTCTCTTGGCGTGGTCAGGACGGTCCAGGGTCATACCGGGGGAGCAGAAGTCAGGAGGTACAGAGGGGTTAGGCAGGAGACAAGGTCGGGGACGTAAGCGAGGGTCAGGACACAGGAGAGCAGACAGGATATAGAAAGGCTTGGTACGCGGCATGAGTCGGCAATACTTCGCAACTGAGATGTGCTGGTGAAGTGCTTAAGTAAGGCTGAAGGGAGTGTGGTAATGAGGGGCAGGTGAGGTTGATTAAGACAGATCAGGTGGCATTCCTTACAGTACCCCCCCTCAAAGGAGCGGCACCTGACGCTCTACGACGTGCTGGGGGGCGACCGCGGCGCCGAGGGGCAGGAAAGTTAGGATGTGTAGCGTGGAAATCTGCGATCATCGTGGGGCAGAGGACATCCCTCGCTGGAATCCAGGCCCGTTCCTCGGGGCCATATCCCTCCCAATCCACTAAATATTGCAGACCTCCTCGCCGGCGCCGGGACTCCAAAAGCTCCCGGACGATGTACGCTGGACGACCGTCGATTTCCAGAGGGTCCGGAGGTTTATCATACACAGGGGGCACGGTGAATGGGCTGTAGTGAACCGGTTTCAGGAGAGAGACGTGGAAAACAGGGTTAATACGGTAATGTGACGGCAAAAGAAGCTTGTAGGTAACGGCATTAACTCTGCTGAGCACTTTAAATGGACCGATATACCGTGGACTGAGTTTTTTACATCGTTGCTTCAAGTTCAGGTTCTGTGTCGACAGCCATACTCTCTGTCCCGGGTGGTAAATCAATGCGGGGAGACGACGACGGTTTGCATTGAGCCGGCGCGTGTGTAGGGCACGCCGCAAGTGTACATGCGCTAGCTCCCATGTACGGGCACTGTGTTTAAACCATTCGTCCAGGGCGGGGACATCAGCCGGTGTCTTGTCCCACGGGAAAAACGCAGGTTGGTAACCGTATACACATTGAAAGGGTGTGAGTTTGGTCGCGGTGTGTATAATGGAATTCCGGGCGTACTCTGCCCATGGGAGGTATTTATGCCAGTCATGTTGAGAAACGCAGTACTGTCGGAGAAACCTCCCTAACTCCTGATTGTAACGCTCAACCTCTCCGTTAGACTGGGGGTGGTGGCCTGAAGTCAGACTAACAGTAATGCCAAGGAGTTTGCAGAACTGCTTCCAGACTCGAGACGTAAACTGTGTCCCTCTATCTGAGACGATATCCTCGGGTAAACCATAAATACGGAATACGTAATGGAAGAGGTTAAGAGCTGTATCCATGGCAGTGGGTAATTTGGGGCAAGGAATGAGACGGCACATTTTAGAGAATCGATCTACGATTACCGTAACAACAGTATTACCTCCCGATGTGGGCAAATCTGTCACAAAGTCAACCGCGAGGTGCGTCCATGGCCGGTGAGGAACAGGTAAAGGAAGGAGTTCTCCTGCTGGAAGTGCACGGGGAGTACGGGTCTGAGCACAAACGGAACACGCCAGCACATAATCACGAACGTCATCCTCCCAGGACGGCCACCAGTAACGCTGAGAGATCAGGTGTCGTGTGCGTGTAATACCTGGGTGGCCTGTGCCCGCTGTATCGTGTGCGAGTTGTAGGATGCGTCCCCGAAGGGATACGGGCACATATTGTTTCCCCTCCGGACATTCCACCGGACTGGGTTCAGTGCGCAAAGCCTCGTCTAATTCTGCTTGTACTGCCCAGCGAATAGCTGCGAGGAAACAGGACTCTGGCAGAATACGTCCAGGTTCATGAGTGGCTTCGTCCTTTTCGTGGATCCGTGACAGGGCATCGGCTTTGATGTTCTTTGACCCGGGTCTGTATGAGACAGTGAAACGAAACCGGGAGAAAAACAGTGCCCACCTTGCTTGTCGCGGGTTTAGACGTCTGGCTGATTTCAGGTATTCAAGGTTCTTGTGATCAGTATAAACAATGAAGGGGTGTTCCGCTCCCTCTAACCAATGACGCCACTGTTCGAGCGCGAGTTTAATCGCCAGGAGTTCCCGGTCTCCCACGTCGTAGTTCATTTCCGCGGGGGTCAGCTTTTTGGAGAAGTAGGCGCAGGGGTATAGTTTCGGCGGGCTTCCCTGCCTTTGAGAGAGAACAGCGCCCACTCCGACCTCGGAGGCGTCGACTTCCACGATGAACTGGAGTTGGGGGTCAGGAAGGTGCAGAATGGGGGCTGACGTGAACGCCTTTTTGAGGAGTGAGAACGCCTGTTCCTCTTCAGCAGTCCAGGTGAATTTCCGATTCCTCCCCCCCTTTAAGAGATTCGTGAGAGGGGTAGCCAACTCACCAAATCCTCGGATGAAACGGCGACAGAAGTTAGCGAATCCCAGGAATCGCTGCAGCTCTTTCGTGGAACGAGGGGTCGGCCAGTTTAAGACAGCTTCTACTTTCTGCGCATCCATAGAGATCTGGCCAGGGGACAGCGTACATCCTAGAAACGTCACCGAGGAGCGATGAAATTCACATTTCTCCGCCTTCACGTAAAGATTATGCTCACGAAGGCGTTGCAAGACTGCAGAGACATGTCGGCTATGTTCAGAAGCAGACGGGGAATAAATCAGGATATCGTCTATATAAACGAACACGAAGTCATCGATCAGGTCACGGAAGATGTCGTCCATAAACGCTTGGAACACTGCGGGGCTGTTAGTTAGTCCATACGGCATTACTAAGTACTCGTAGTGCCCTCTGGCGGTAACAAAGGCTGTCTTCCACTCATCGCCCTCTCGAATACGGATCAAGTTGTAAGCGCTGCGTAAGTCCAGCTTGGTGAACATATTCGCCCCCATCAGACGCTCTTGGGAGGCTGTGATAAAGGGGAGAGGGTAAGCATTTTTCGTCGTTACGGCGTTTAAGGCACGATAGTCAATACAAGGTCGTAATCCCCCATCCTTCTTTTCGATGAAAAAGAAACCAGCAGCAACCGGGGAGGTAGATGGTCGAATAAACCCCTTCTGCAGAGCCTCGGTGATGTAGGACTCCATCGCCTGATCTTCAGGGCGAGATAGAGGGTAAGGTTTCGTCTTACGAGGTAAGGGGGCTCCAGGCAGGAGGTCGATTGCGCAATCACAGGGACGATGAGGAGGCAGACGACAGGCACTGTCCTTGTCGAAGACGTCAGCGAATGCGCGATACTGCTCGGGGATGACGTCAGAGAGAGGAGTGTCGGGGCTTTCCACCGAGGAGGACCTGAGTGGTAGGTGCATGCACTTACTAAGACAATTCTCATTCCAACGTACGAGTTCTCGCTTCTTCCAGGAAATTTCAGGGTCGTGCATTGATAGCCACGGAAACCCGAGTATGACGGGATCTCGGGGCGTGGATATGAGGAAGAACTCTCTCATTTCACTATGGAACAGACCAACCCGCAACTCTACGGGGCAGGTACGTAGCGTAATCACGCCCTCTCCTATAGGCTGTCCATTCAGCGAATTCACTCTCACGGGGGGATCTATAGGTACAGTGGGAAGGTGTAGGTGGTAGGCGAGGTCCTGGTCTATGAAATCGCCCGCTGCACCCGAATCAACTAACGCAGACAGGTTAGTATTTATGCCGCCCCAAGATACTTGTACGGGTAAGCTAACTTGACTATACTTCAGTAACAATCGGCATGTTAGTGGGGACCTGCCCAGCTGCACGAACTCGTCTGACATTCGAAGACTCGGAGCACATACATTGGAAGGTGGTGCACCAGACGTAGCGACAGGAGCGTCAGTCTTACTGGAGTGGTAAGTCAACAACAACTTGTCAACGTTAATCGACGCTTGGATAAACTCTGATAAAGTGAGGGCTTCACTACGACAGGCGAGTTCAACCTGGACGTCGTCTCGCAGACCACGGCGGAAAACCGTTTTCAAGGCAGACTCACTCCAACCGCTTCCTGCAGCTAGCGTACGAAACTCCCGAGCATAATCGGCAGCACTGCGTTGTCCTTGTTTGAGTTCGTAGAGCCGATCTCCCACATCACGTCCGTCCGCGGGATGATCGAAAACAGCCCGGAACACTGTGGTGAACTGACTCTCCGACTGGAGGGCAGGGTCCTGGCTTTCCCACAACGCTGTACCCCAGGCGCCTGCTACTCCCGTGAGGAACGACAGGATAAAGTGGACTCTGTGTAACTCGGCTTGGAACCGGGCTGGATGATACGTGAAGTATATGGAGCATTGCATGAGGAAATTTCGACAGCGATCAGGAGATCCATCGTAGCGTTCCGGTTCTGCTGCAGGAACACTCACGGAGGTGGGAGCAGAGGTCGTGACGAGGCAGACAGCCTCCTGAAGGGCAGCGATGTTAATTCCCTGACTCCGTATGATATCCGTGAGTTGGCGAACCGTTTCAGTGAGAGTCGCGATGGTTGCTTCTGCTGGATCCATTTGAAGGCGAAGTATTTCTGTAACGTATTGAACAGGCAGAGAGGGATCCAAATGCGGAAGAACACCGCTTTTATTTAAATGAGACGCTGGTACAAACACAGGCAGGTGAATCACGAGTACTAGGGTCAGTAACAGCGTTCTCTTGGCGTGGTCAGGACGGTCCAGGGTCATACCGGGGGAGCAGAAGTCAGGAGGTACAGAGGGGTTAGGCAGGAGACAAGGTCGGGGACGTAAGCGAGGGTCAGGACACAGGAGAGCAGACAGGATATAGAAAGGCTTGGTACGCGGCATGAGTCGGCAATACTTCGCAACTGAGATGTGCTGGTGAAGTGCTTAAGTAAGGCTGAAGGGGGTGTGGTAATGAGGGGCAGGTGAGGTTGATTAAGACAGATCAGGTGGCATTCCTTACAAAAAGCAAGAACACCGGCCCTCAGGAGGGTTTATGGGTACTGTTGATGTTCAGAGTGACTCTGTTGTCAAAGTGGACTGTACAGTGTTGGGGCTCACATTTGAACCCTAGCAGTACCGCGCATTGAATAATGTTCAACTTCCAAACCAAAGCAGTGAAGAATAGCGGGGCCCAGAATGGCGGGCCCAGAATGGCGGGGGCCAGAATGGTGGGGCCCAGAATGGTGGGGGCCCAGAATGGTGGGGTCCAGAATGGTGGGGCCCAGAATGGTGGGGCCCAGAATGGCGGGGCCCAGAATGGTGGGGCCCAGAATGACGGGGGCCCAGAATGGCGGGGCCAAGAATGGTGGGGGCCCAGAATGGAGGGGCCCAGAATGGTGGGGCCCAGAATGGTGGGGGCCAGAATGGCGGGGCCCAGAATGGTGGGGGCCAGAATGGCGGGGGCTCAGAATGGTGGGGGCCAGAATGGCGGGGGCCAGAATGGCGGGGCCCAGAATGGTGGGGGCCAGAATGGCGGGGGCTCAGAATGGTGGGGGCCAGAATGGCGGGGGCCAGAATGGCGGGGCCCAGAATGGCGGGGGCCAGAATGGCGGGGGCCAGCAGGAGCGGAAGAGCAGCTGTTCTGAGGTGCTGTTTTTCACACCCATTATGCTAATACGGAATGCCGGCGCCCCCCTTAGCCAGGCGGATGGGGCTGTGTCCTTGAAGCAGGACCCATTGGGACAGAGACAGTGCTGAGGACACACACACACACACACACACACACATGTGACACAGTGCATGTAGTGCACCCAAGAGAGCAAACGCCTCTGTTCCCAGCTACACATGCGGAGATTATTTGAAGCAGGCGCCACTGGATGTGCCGGATAGTAAAGAGAAAAAGGAAAAAGGAATTACGCTATAGCACAGAGTATAAAAATAACCTTGAAAAGAGGGTAAAGGTCACTGTGGCACGACAGACACAGAGCGGGAAAAGCAGTTTAGTTCAAATCTACAGAGAATCTCCCATGAGAAGAACTCTAGATTTTGCTATTATTCGCAACATTATTGTTGCCTTCAAAAGATTTGGGCTTTTTAAAGCTCTAGTCTGTATGCCCAGTGTTTGTCAGAACCTTTGTCTCTGCTCGTCTAAAGCCATTATTACTGACGAAGAGGAAAAACTGTACTCAGCAACTTGCTCTGAGGGATATTGGTGTCTCTGCATCTGTATCTCATGTATCTGCCTCACAGCGAGACAGGAAAGAAATCACAGACAAACGAGGGGCACTGAAGTGCTCACAGGATGCTCTCCAACCCTCTGACTGCTGTACTCAGACGGCTACAAGCACATGCTCGAGGTTATAAACACAAACGAGCTAATTAGAAGCTTATCTATTATCGTGAGGAGCAATTATTTTCTGAGGAACTTTCCAAAACAGGAACCAAATTCAAATGTAACAGTTTTTTTTTATGAATATGTGTGTGTGTGTGTGTGTGTGTGTGTGTGTGTGAGTGTGACTAAATGAGTGGCCCAATAACTCACATAATATTTCTTTGCCTGATATACCACACCAGACTGGGTCTCCTCCTCCTGTCATTTGTTCGATAGTTCCCTGTGAAGACATCAGTGAGCCCAGATACTAACCCAATACAGCAGTTAATCATCATGCCGCCCTGACGCCCTGATACCAGCTACAGACAAGCGAAACCGTCAGAGCTGCTGACACTTACAGCCGCCTAAAAAAGCCAGGTAAAAAGCTTCAGAAGTACCATCAGGCCTGAATAATGACACACGCCGTGTAGGAGGCCTGTAGCTTTTAGCAAAGCCACCACAGCTGTAGCAGCTATAAACTGCTAAAAAAGCTATAAACCGGGGGAATGGAGGGAACTATATTTGCCTCCTTGAATGTTGAACAGGCTCAATATGTCATTTGACAAGTAATCCATCACCGCAAATCGGCCACATGTTATTTGTGTACTCAGAGGTTGCCCATCACTTTGAGGGGGGTAATCTATCTTGTTAGAGTTTGGCAGGGCAGGCCTACACAGGGTTATACCCTCATTCTGTCACTGGGCTCTCACACACCCTTACAGCCCACACGAAAAGAGTGGCATATGTATAAGGTGAGAGTCAATTCAGCAAATGGGGAGACCACTGCGCCCCCCCCGGTCGTTGGGCAGATCAGAGAACCATGGTCTCCACACTAGACCATTTCAAGTATTTGGCTAATGCTATTACATTACATTCAGGTCACCTAAATGAAGAGACATGCCATTAAAATGGTTTTACCTTTTTTTAGGCATTCAGCAGCCAGAGGATGCAGTGATGGTATGGCCACCACTACACATCATTGGCCTTTGTATGGCACGGCTGTATGACTTCACTTCCTGACACACCCCAACCATCAATTCCTGTGTGGCAGATGGATCGTCGTGATTCACGAGCGTGGGCTCAGGCCAGCTTTTGTTTACTTTACTGAAACATAGAATAGCTAAATAGGTGTTTAAATGCTGAAAAATGAAGTCTGTGCTGTCAAAATGCCTTATGATGGGTTTCTATGACATTATATAGCAATTATCTTTTATTACTACATTCAGTGGGGTGTCAGTGGATGTGGCTAGTTGATGTAACCAGAATGAAAATATAATATATTGTCAGCTACAGCGATGATATATAGTTTTGGTTTCTGGAACACCAGCCCTTCAGCTACCTTGTCAGAACTGAATGCTTTTCAATTATTCATTCAGGAATTTCAGTGAACTTGTTATTTTAGTGCATTTTGACAGGAAAATGAGAGCGTGGCCTCAGTAGATTTACCCTTCAGCTTCTGCGAGGCTCCCATGTCAGTGTTCTTGATCTTGGCGGAGGCGGTTAGGCAGCATCGGGGCTTTGGCACAGTAGACTCGGGCTGAGTTTGGATCACTCTATAGTTACTGGAGTGGAAACGGAACAGCTGAGGAGATACAGTAGCGCGTCTGAAATATCGAGCCTTTGCTGAGACAAAATGTTGCATGAGAAATCAGTATTGCTGTACATTGCTGGACACAGGTTTTCTTGCCTTGCGATGGATGCAGTATCCACCCATCTCTAAGTTTCTTCAGAATTGCAAGAGATGCACCCTTCACCACACGCCTTTGATCCTGGTGTGCACAACACATCTTTCTGTACGGTGGTGAGTCTATTTCTCTCTTTCTTTCTCTCCCAGAGACTCACTTGTCACTCGCCAGACAATATGATGGATAGGATGAAAATCCCCAAGACAGTGGGATTAGTCATTTTCCTGCCTTCTCCTGTCCAGGAAGAACCGCTCGTACGCTGCCTCTTTCAAATGAGTCACCTCGCCCGTGCTGCCGTGTGCATGGTAACGCTCTCCGGCATCCTTAAAGTTCGGCGCCTCAATCCCGATGTTGTCCGCAGCGCCGCCGAAGACTCTTCGGTAAATACCGAACGATATTCAGACAGCCACACAGCCCCAGGCGTCAGCCCCAGGCCTCATTTTAATCTGTTTTCCCCAGACACATCTTGCCCTTCCCTCTGAGTCATTAGCACTGGATCAGGCCCCCTGGGTCCCCCCAAGACTCACCATCAACATGGGGCAGGGGAGGGTTGGGGGTGGAGAGGTGGGGGTGGTGGTGGAGGGGGTGGTGTAGAGACTCCTGGACTGCTGATGGATGGGCTTTGCGCTGGGCTGGGGAATTAGGTCTGTAAACTGGCTCTAGCTGCCTTTCATTTATGAGGACCAGCACAAAAAATAGATGTGATGCAGTATAAGGACTTAGATACTCAGCTCAGCTGAAGCGTCCAGTGATGGATATTATATACAGGCAGATGTATAGCAAGTATCGAAGCAAGTGAGATATGGGAAGATATGGGAATCCATTTCGGTGTTTAGGTGCACTTAGGTGACACATTCACAGAATCTATCACACTCTTGGAGGTGTTGCAGAAATCTACATTTAAATAGATATATGACAAATGTTTCTCTACTCAGTATGATGTGTATGTGCAGAAGGCTCTGAAACTTTATACTGAGACACAGATGGCCTCTGTGTAGGAAGTACTAAAGCTCCTTGTTCACCATCCAACAGTTAAAGTTTACTACTACTAAAAGTCAACCTGAAATAAATTTTTATAATTCGGTATGGTGAATTTAAGTTTTTCAACGCTGTAATCATTTCATTTCAAACACAATGCAACATAAACAGAGGTGCCAGAAAATGTCTCTTCCCTGCTGTTTTATATTCATTACTGACAAGCGTCTGACAAACACGAAGAGAGAAATGTTTACAGCACACATGAATTGCAGGACAAGAGAGGAGACGACGACTTGTATTCCCAACAGTCTCCGTGCATCCTTGAAAGTCTGGCCCATGTATCGCATTTATGAACCGGGCTATGTTTACAGAGTGAGGAGACATATTACTCACGACTCTTAAAGCATAGATCTTCCAGAATGTTCCACAAATTGGTGTTCTTGTGCTTTTTCACTGTCACTCCCCCTTGCACTTACTTGAACATAACTGAATATAACTGAAAATAATGTATGGAAGCAAGATATAACGTTTGAAATTTGCTGAAATTTCTTTATACACAAGCTAATAGGTTTCTATGTGTATTTGTTAAGATAATTTATTATAGAAAGCATGAAATGCTTCATAAGGTAGCAGACAGATAAGGTGAAATATGTCACTGCTTTTCAATGACTCCAAAATGAATTGATATGGGTAAAAACACTTATCTTGGCCTTGACACACAAAGCAATGACAATAGGGTTAGCCCGGTTATATGTTCTACCATTATCTTTCTGCCTATATAAAAACAAATGTTTGTTATTAGTTATCAAAATAAGGTTTTTTTATGAATGGTGCTTGCAACAAGGCAGAACAGACCAATTTCACAGCAAACCCATGTCGGATCTAATTGTGTCAAAACATGGCCATTAACAGCGAAAGGGGCACAGAAATACATAATATGCTAAATGCAATCTTTCAATAGCTTGTGAAGCCTACATTTTCAACAATTATATGTGCATTTTACTTTAAATCGTAATCTAACGAGTGTTTGCCACTGTGTATATGAACACAGACCTACCTACTTGTTTTATATGTCTAAAGATGTGCTTTATAGAAGACACGACACAGATCAGAATGCAATAACCAGTTTGCATTATTCATGGTGCAAGCAGTAAACCAGTCCAAGTGGCGATGAATGCGAACACGGTGGGTAGCCACAGCAAAACCAAAAAGACCATCAGTGAAGCCAAGTCATTATTCAGCTGCATCAGTGGAACCAGGGGGCCCATTTCCACTTCCAGGGCTACAAAGCTGGTGGAGATGGCACAATAAAGATCTGCACTGCAAACACGGCCAGCAGTTGCGAGCATTTTTATATCAGGTCCTAAAAGAATGATGCATATTGACATATGCAATAGAAGTAACACCACAAATGAAAGTTTTATTATTTTCTTTAGGCTTTTGCTGTTATATGCATGTATAATGCATGTAGGATCATATTGTAACATTTCGGACATGTATTTATTTATCCATCGATTAATTAAATAAATTAGTCGATTAATTTGTAAATAATCAAATGAAACTAATTAGTTCAATACAGATATCACTTATTAATTGTGGAGCCTCCCCCAACGTCATTGATCACTGGCTCCACCCACATACACCTGTTCGCCATCACTGCCAGTCACTCTGGACTATTTAAGAACTACCAGCATGTCCTCGTGAAGTTTTGCCAATTCATTGTGGATTGCAATTTTGAGTTGTTTTGTTACTTGTGTGATTTCCCCAGTTTGCCTGGTTTGTTCTTGTTAGTCCATTTTCGATATTTGTATTTCAGGATTTTCTGAAATGTTGCATGTTCGAATTGTTGAACTTTTGGCTGTTTTCTGGAGTTGAATGGTACGTATTGAAAATTCAGTGTCACAGAAGTTCTTCAGCAGCGCTGTTTACTGAATTTCTTACTGACATATTTACTAAATTTGAAAGTTGTTTTTCAAGTGTATCAACCAATAAATGAAACGCAACAATGAAACACAACAAATACAAATTAAGCAAAGCATCATATTAGAGACTAAATAAATGGATTCACGTGAAATCCTGATATCTGTGCTTGTGATCTAAAGCATAATAATGAAATGGCCCACTTCACTCTAGAGCTTCAAATCTTCTCATTTCATTTCCTTCTCCACAAGTTAACCATTCACCTTGTGACCTTTCACCTCATAACATCCACCATATCTACCCCGTTAACAGCAATGCCAACACCGATAACCCCGAGACCATTAAAGTCTAAAAGGAAGATGGAGTTTAATTTTCTACTGCAGGCTGTGGTCTCCTTTATGCTCTTGTGTTGCACAGCGAACCTCATTGCTCTCCTTCCCACTGCTGATAACACGCTGAGCACAAAAGATGTTCTGAGATCACCATGGTGTCTATAGGGCCCGAGGAGCCATCCGCAGATAGGTACTGTTTTCAGAAATCCTGACAACGGCTTCCACACTGCGAATCTCAGGACAGTTGATCCTTCATGAAAATGCAGAGTCCTGGTAATGATTTGTGAACTCGGGCAACTTTAATGATCTGTGCACTTCTTTGTCATCTTCCCCACATTCTTCAGTGAGGAAATAATCTCCAGAAAATGAAATCTCAGCGAAGCTGAAGGGTTCAGCCAAATACCTGCGTTATGGTGCGTTCCAGGGAGTCTTGACATGTGCAGTGGACCAACCAAGCGTAGTCTCAGCACCTCTCCTTCACCACAGGTGTGTCGGGTGAACCGTAGGTGTGAATCACCCTGGGAGGGGTGATCCTTAGCTCGACCAAGCAGATTGTTCGCCGATAACGCTCACACACCTGAAGAAAACAGAAAACCCATAACTCATTACTATGTACATTCTTATAGCATTAGAAAAATCAATCATTTGTCTACTGTCTCTGATTTTCTTTCGTTTGATAAAATCAATTGTCTGTTCTTTCTTTGCAAATGTGAAAACAGAATTACCAGAATCGCTTTGCCGGAACGAAGGAAAGGTCCCAAGCCGATAGAGGACTTGTCATGAGAGTACGGGTGCGTGCTAGCGCCCTACTGCTGCGAGACGACTCTCCACCAAACGCAGTGGCGCTTGTGATTATTTTTTATTTTATTTTTTTTAATAAACGCTCGCTGAATCAATGTGTGGAGAATTAGTGGGATTAAACGGAGCGGTGGCCTTGCGGGCCTAGATGGTTCTCCAGCAACAGGGCTGTGATGGTGCGTGTGATTAGCTACAACTGCACTGCTGGTATCACCTCATAGCTCATTTACAATGTTCCATTTCAAGCATCAGTGAAAGTCTTAGTGAAAATTATTTATTTGTAGAAAGACTTAATCAATAATCTAAATATTCATTTATTACGGTTAAATGTTTTTTTTTAACTAAAACTTAAATGTCCAGCGGATGCTGCCTGTAGGCTGAACAATATTGTAATGGTGACAGTTATGTCAGTACAGAGGATGTCAGATGAAGTGGTTACAGATGTAGAATTATTTCAGATAGAATCAGCATGTTTGGCATTATGGGCTAAAAGAAGCAAAGATGACCCTCCTGTCCACAAGACCCTATTGAAAATGGAAACATAGTTATAGTTGCAGCCTTCATACAGAGTATATTACGTGTAATGCATACAGTAATACTAGTTCTCCTTGGTTTTCAAATGTGTATAAAATTTATTTTCGTAAGACTAAACACATGCAGTAACCCTCGTAGGTTTTATATGGGCAATAATACAGAAAGGTCTACTGCAGAGAAAAAGAATGATGCTGATGAGAACCCTATGCAGTAGAATATAGTGTGTATTGCTATAAAGAGTATTGTGACAGAAATAGAGCATTGTGGGAAAGAGGTTTAAGAGTGTCCGTGACAATTATTTCAGCAAGACTACGAAGCTCCATAATGTGAGAGTGAACAAGTAGCCAAAAGATTGTAGTCTAGGTTGTGCTGTAATCCTTAGCAACACTGAACAGAGAGAGCAAGATTTGCTTTCTTAGGGTGTGTTAAAAAAAGATTTTAATTGTTCAGTATCAGTCTTTCTTGCACCTTTGAATTATACTTATGCAAATGATTACATGCCTGATTACATGTCTGATCACAAGTGGCAGGGACCGCATCACATTATTATCCATCGCAGAAGGCAAGAACACTTTGAAATGAATTTGTGCTTTTATAAATAACATATTATTACATGTGCTACGGATGTGCCCTGTGAAGATTTTATTCTTGGACGGTCTAGCTGCCACTCACAGTTGACATTTGAGACCAATAAGCACGATTCAAAATATAACATTACTTGGAGTAGAAAGGTTTTTTTCCCCTGATACTGATGCCTAAGGCTTGACATTACCCAACACCATGGAACACGATCTGGCTTTTTAAAAATTTAACCAATGGTTTGGGTGCATGGCCTTTAAATGCAGTAGTTATTGGAGCGGAAATGTAAAGCAAATAACAATATGCAGAAAAATATACAGAATAAAGTGTCCCCACCTCCAAATATACAGAATAAAGTGTCCCCACCTCCAAATATACAGAATAAAGTGTCCCCACCTCCAAATATACAGAATAAAGTGTCCCCTTAGTCTCCATGCAGACTTTTCCCCAGTGTCCTACAACACTCTCTGGACACTTTACTCTCTACACTTGTTGTCTCGCTCATATAACCTCCTCCCATGGATTCTCCTGCCAGTTACTATACTGATGATTTCCTAATACTCTTTACCACCTTCTGACATGCAGGTTTCTAGCTGTATCTTGGCATGTTTGACCCACATCATATCTTGGTAACCCACCAACTGAGCTATAACGCAACCCCAAAACCTTTGACAACTCGTTGATCTCTCCATACAAGAATGCAAGAACCCTTGGTGCAACAGTCCATGACCAGTTGGGGTTATTATGTTACTGCTGGACTCAGTGGTCATTCAAGTCTTCAAAGTTCACCCTGAAGTCACACCAATACTCTATTCACTTCACTAGCTTCCTGTAGCAGGTTGTATCAGATTTAAATATCTGATTCTTGCCTATAAGGTAAAATATTGGCGTTGGTCAAACTCTGATCTGTACATCTCTGATCTGTTTTTCCCACCATCCTTCAAGATTCATGCGTCAAGCAGCAAAACATTTCTCCATTCTAGCACTTATTTGGTGGAATGAACCCCAGAATCTCACAAATGCCAAATGAAGACATCTTTTTCAAAAATAACTGAAAAGCAGTTTTAATTAAGCCTAAAAGCACTTGTAAAGTTTTTATATTTGGACTACACCCGTCTTGTGTAATAATTGCTTTCAATTTCTGTTGTATTCTGTAGCATTGTATTAGAGATTTTAGCACTGACACTCAGCTCTGCCAGTATCCGGTTAAGGGTATTTTTAGACTCAAACTTATTTATATTAGCTAAGGATACTTTAAGTAGACAACTAAAGCACTTTCATAAGTAATATATGTAATAGAAGTAATATAAATGTAAATGCAGTCTCTCGTAACTGGGCTAGACTGAAGTGGGCACCCATCATTTAAAGGATGATGGGGCATGATTAGCCGTCCTTTAAAAAGGCTGCGTCCAATCCCGGCAACTTTAGTAGTTTTTCATGTAACACTAGAGAAGATTTCAATTGGAATGGGACACTTAATGGAACCCTTAATGGAACATTTCTTTGATTACAAGGGACAAAAGAATATTGTTGTGATTGAACATATAAGTTAAGAAGAAATTATAATGTATATATATTATATATATATATATATATATATATATATATATATATATATATATATATATATATATATATATATATATATATATATATATATATATATATATAAGCTTGCTTTGATATTTGTTTGCATATACCTAACATTAAAATAAAAAACGAGTAAGGGCAACAGTTGGTGGAATTATCAGCAGCATCGGGTATATAAAAAGAAAGCATTCACTATAAAGCCTCTGATGACCATGAATGTTGAGTTTTCAGTGGGCAAATGTTTTATGCTTTAAGTGAGCGATTATTCCAGCCATGCCAGGTGCGTTAGCATTGAATGTTATTTCTGGCCTCCAAGAGACAGTTTTAATCAGTTTCAGAATTGGGTTCATGGAGATTTAATTAAATTTTGTTGAGTTGGTAGGGAGCATTGTGTGTGTGTGTATGTGTGTCTTAAATTGACTTAATCACACACAAAGACAGAAAAGCAGCATGGAGTACTACTTACTCCAATCACACTAGCCACCCGGCCAATTAGCATAGCCCCATAGCAACCATAGTCTGTCTAAAAAAGAAAAAAATCACAATAAATTACACACATATCTACTTACAACAGTGAACTGTGCAGTATTAAGTTTTTCAGTGCTATTCTGGTTTTACTTTACCATATAATGTTTTGATGTCAGAAACAAACATCCCTGCCCGCTAATTCATTACAGGAAACTCTAAAACTCAGCTCGCTGGTGTCACTCAGTCATTTTAAACACCTAGTCTCTAACCACCTTCAGACAGCCTGTCACTGTTTTAGTTGATATAATTTTTTTTTTTTTTTTTTTATCTTATGGTATCTTGTACATCTTGTTATAATGCTGGGTCTTTTAATCATGTTACATTTTTATCTATGATAATCCCTTTCCCATGTATTCCCTCCGCTACATTGTAAATGAGGGCCACCCTCAATGTACTCCGAGTTTAAATAAAGGTTGATTGATTGATAATGAAAATGAACAACTATGGGGAGAGGCATTACCAGCAAACTCTCAAGTAAATGCTCGTGAAACATCAGAACAGAAGCGAGCGCAACAAAGCACTCTGTTCGGGGGAAGCGAGCGCAGCAGTCTGCCTCACGCCGAGACAAGTGAGCCGGCACAGTGTGCGGAAGGCTCGTGTGCGGAAGGCTCGTGTTTCCATCTGCCGCTCGACAGCATGTGACCGAGAGCGGCCGATCTCCACTGTCTGTCACTGGCTCCCCAACGCAGAGCTGACATCAACTCACAGCCTGTCGAGAGACGGGTCATGTGCAGCCGAGACGAATAAAACCTACACGCGAGTGCAGCGTTGTATTGATCATCATATGGGAGACTAATCCCACAGATCACACAGGCTTCTTTTCTCTAGGCAGAATGATTGCTCTTATTAATAAATGCTACTGTTCTTGCAGAATAGGGCCGGGTGAATGTCATCACATAGCTATGTCATCACATAGCTATGTCACTCTCAATCAGGCTGCTAGCTGGGTGACTTGCTTTGTCATGTGGGGCTTTGTTAACATATCGTCTTGATGATGAATGTCAACATGTCGTTGTGGTGGCCAACACTAAAACCAAGGGTTTGATTAAAGGGCCCCTGTGGAACCTTTGCTTTCCATGCTGAAATTCTTCATTAATGTCTGACCAAACCTTCCAATGTTGGTTTTTTATTACTGTTATGTTATGTATTTATTTACTTTTAATTCCAATAACAATAACAGGGTTGCCAACTTTTGAAGATCGCTTGGAGTGAGATTTGAACCTGGAGGAGGTGGCGAGTGTAAATTTTTGATGGGGGGGGGGGGGGTGGCGAACGTAAAATGGACACAAATTAAGTATTATATCACCAGTGGTTGGCGCCAGAGCGAACTAGTAACTCATTGAATCATAGATGTGGATCAGAGGTAAATAAACTAGATTTTTTTTTCGGCGTGAGAAATCGGAAATGGCGTGAGAGCGTGTGAAGACGGTCAAATGTGTGTCTCACGCTCAATGCGTGAGAGTTGGCAACCCTGCAATAGTGTAACCACAGGTCTGCTGACTCAGTGAGGATGACTTCAGATGAGTTGTGTTCCTCTATCAGCTTTTGACTTCAATTTTCTATTTTCCTCACGCAGCTCTGTGCTAGAGACCAGACACACTCCAGATCTGGTTTGTGGAGAGTAAGGGAGGGAACAGATTCGCCCAAATCAGTAGAACCGCCTCAGCTTCAAGAACAATGTAGGAACTATCCAGCAACTTGATAATGGGTGGAGCAGTGATTCTGATTAGCGCTTCAACACTAATCTCATTTTAATCCAACATGATTATTTATGGGATTGGAAACCCATGGAAGTGCAACTGGGATCCTCAACAATGACTATAAATCAAAAACTAATAATTCAGCAGTCATGACCAGGGAAAATAACAACCACCAACAATGAGAAAATAAGCATTTCAAAGGCACGGTGTAGTTGAGCTATCACTCAAGTTATTATCCTATACTTTGTGAAGGAAATGTGATAAAAATGACCCTAGTGGTCAGTGGGAGTCTTTCGTTTCTGGAAGCGTAACTGACTCACTCATGTCCACTTGTCATTCATTCTGTATATATTAAGATATTGTAGCAATACAACAACACCCATTATTCTAAATTAGGACCAGGCATTCTAGCAATGTGTTTGGGTTTCATTATTATTCATATTTTAATATATTTTGCTTTGAGAGTTGGACTATGATTTGTTGTGTGATGTAAACATTTGTTATATTCTACAGCACATATTTCCTTGCCAGAATCTACTCTGAGTGATTTTAGCCATAGTATGCATACAAGTGAAAATAATACCATTGGCAGTGCTAAAACTGTGCTAAAAACGTATTCCACAGTCAGCAACAGAAGCATATTTCATTTTAAGACAGAAATAAATATTTAATTCCTATTGGTTCAACTTATTTGCTTTAAGACAAATGAAATCCCCTTTGATTTGGAACAGTGAATGATTTTCTCTGTCAACATGAAGCTACCATAATGGATCTATCAGCAGTCCTCTATCTCCCCGACTTCACATTTTAATAGCCGACATCCACCAGGGCTCATATGAGTGGTCCATACCCGCCACCTGTTTTGCATTCTGAGATGTGGATCAATGCAGGAGTTATTGATCCGTTGCTTCCTGCCTGTGTTCTGCCCTTTATCTGTTGACGCAGTTTGCCTTTGTGTTTTGTAATACCGATTGCCTGAGAGTACATTTGGGATGGTGAGGTATGGAGCAAACAGAAAGACCTCAGCCCAGATCATGATTAGCAGCTCATTACTGCGTGACCCAAGGGCCCAGTGACGACCCCTCCGGGCCCTTGGTGTTGTGTCTTCCCAGATTTACAACTCTAATGAGACTTCAGGAGAGTCCTGCATGTGTGCGTGAACAAAAACGTGGTGGTGACTGAAAGGAGTGGACTACACTCGCCAGTGTATGGCGTCAGGGTTTGTTTGTTTATTTGTACAACTAGAGTAAAGTCTGTACAATAGAAACAAGAAAGTAAATATGTGTTTCTTTTACCAACCAGTATCTGTGAGACTGTAACAGAGCTCATGTCTATTCCGGGCTATGAACATGCAGAGGTTAATCAGGGCAGCAACAGAGAAATATTCTACATGGTTTTGCATCCATGGTTGTGCATTGTTTGTTTACTAAGAAAGTCCAATCTGAGGGCATGATTGGTATTTAAATAGCAGACCTCTGTTAGTTCAGATAGGGGTGAATGGTGAGTGCAGAATTAATTGTAGTTGTTATTAGGTTTGCTTTAGATGAAATTTGTTTTAGATTAAGTTCACTTTAGTTTTGTTTAGATGTTTAATTACGTCTTGTTTTGGGTATTTTCTTTCTTTATTAGAGTCATTTATTTATTTACTTACTTATTTAGTCACTGGAGAAATAAATTACCATCAGAGTGTTTTGGTCTGGACCTTTTACCTAACCTGCAACAGGAACCATAATAAGACCTGATGCTGTCTTATTAAAAGCTGCTGCTATTGAAAGTTAGTACTATCGTTACATTTATGTACAAGAAGTGCTCACCACATCATCACTGTGTTTACAACAAGGTGTCCCCCTGGAAATCAGACGGATAAGAAATGATTTCACGGCATTCATTCTCACCACTCATCCAGAGCTAATTTTCCAGTGGTCCTTCATTCCCACAAGGGAGATGAAGACAGAAGACGTGTTGGCTAGACACTCATGATGCTGGAAACACTGAAGTGCCACCCAGCGCCATGACTGTACGTCACCACCTTGCTGAAAGAAGGAGATAGGGACCGAAACATTGATGAAAGAGTCAGAGTGCAGGGAAACAGTGGGGATTATTAGATTTAATTGAAGGAGGTGAATTTAATTTGTCATTGAACAGCCATGTAGAATTTCACCGCATGTAGGGGCACTTCCATTACCTTTGCAAGCATAGATAGCCACTTAATTTTGCAAGGACATATTTAGCTCATAAAATGTTCATATATATATATATATATATATATATATATATATATATGGTGCAAATAAGCATGATCAGTATCGATATTCACATACCGCATCTACTCTGCATATAGGCTGAATGTTTGCTCCATATTTCTTGGTCTTATATACAGTAATTTGTACAGTTGAATACAAGTTGTTGCAGAGGTTTTACAGTGAGTGTGCACATATATAATTCAAGTCGGAGCAGAAAAAACAACCTGTTGAAGAGTGTGTGTCCAGGACCGCCACAAAAGGACACTGATGTAGAACATGGGCTGAGCATTACACTCAGATCTTCACTTCGCGTGTTCCCAGCAGCAGAATGCAGGGGTCTGATTGATAAGGGGAGAAATTAATGTTTGGTAATATCTCCCAAACACGAGGCTAAACAACTAACTTTTTGTTTGGGTCGAGTAATTTATACTTCATTACGTAAACCCTGTCTGTTGGTCAATTCTGTCACTGAGTACTGATGATAAATTATAATATTCCTGCAATGCTTGGACAGTCTCCTAAACTCAGGTGGGTCGTATTGCTCCTCCTCCGATTGCTCGTTTATAATAACATCCTTTGGAGATACGGACAGATGGGGGTGGGCTGGGGGGTCTTTATTGATGTACATCAAAAGGAATAATAAATTATGACACAATTACAGTTTGATGTCTAACCTCCATAGTTTAATTAAGTTGCTGAATTTCATTCCACTTACATGTTGTTTTCCCAAGCTTAAGGTAATAAAATAAGGTAGTAAAAACACTTTCGTTAGCTAGTAATTGATATGCCACAATACACTGTGCCGTCTGTTGTCAGCGTCCACAATGTCAACTCCGAAGAGCACAGGACTTTTATCATTCCTACTGATCGAAGGTTTACCTCCAGACACCAGCATCAGCTACTCTGGAGCTAATTAATCGACAAAATCTTCAGTTATACAATTGGTTTGGTCGGGTTTTATGTATACAGACAAGGCTGATGTTAGAAGATCAAGTGGCATTACTCATGTGTGCAAACAAATATATGCACAGTGCCGCACACCCCAGAAAGGAAAGAAATCCACACTCACACACACTCAGACACTTACACACACACACACACACACACACACACACACACACACGCCTCTATCTCAAGTCTCCAGAGATTGTTTATTTGCTCCCTGTGACACATTTCAGAGAGGGAGTCATGAATGCCTTGGGTTAGGCCAGTATGAGGGACCTTTCAATGTCTGCGCATTAAATATTGATAAGAATGACAATGTGCAGAGATTTTATTGACTGGCTTTCACTGCAAAGGGCAATAAAAATCTGCTACCTCAGTCCATTTGCCAAAATACTCCTTTGTTTTTGTTTATTTGTTTATTTCATTAGCACAAGTCTGTTCAAAAGTTGTTGATCCCCAGGCAAAATACTGTATAATAATAATAATATTAATAATTATATATATATATATATATATATATATATATATATATATATATATATATATATATATATATATATATATTTATATATATAATTATATATATATTGTACATTCCTCAGAGAGTTTGGTCCATATTGACATGCAGATTTGTCGGCTGCACATCCATGATGTGAATCTTCCGTTCCACCACATCCCAAAGGTGCTCTATTGATTGTGGAGGCCATTCGAGTACAGTGAACTCATTGTTGTGTACAAGAAACCAGCCTGAGATGATTCACGCCTTTTGACATAGCACATTATCCTTCTGGAAGTAACAATTATAAGATGGGTGCACTGTGGTTATAAAAGGATGGACATGGTCAGCAACAATTCTCAGGTAGGCTGTGGTGTTGACACGATGCTCAACTGGTACTAATAGGCCCAAAGTGTGCCAGGAAAATATCTCCCACACCATTGCACCACCACCACCAGCCTGAACCGTTGATACAAGACAGGATGGACCCTACCATCAGAATGTCGCAGCAGAAATCGAGACTCCTCAGACAAGGTAACGTTTTTCCAATCTTCTATTGTCCAATTCTATTGAGCCTGTGCGAATTGTAGCCTCAATTTCCTGTTCTTAGTTGACAGGTGTGGCACCTGGTGTGGTCTTCTGCTGCTGTAGCCCATCCACCTCAAGGTTCGACGAATTGTGTTTTCAGAGATGCTCTTCTGCATGCTCTTCTGCATACCTCGGTTGTATCGACTGGTTATTTAAGTTACTGTTGCCATTCAATCAGGGAACCAATCTGGCCATTCTCCTCTGACATCTGGCATCAACAAAGCATTTATGCCCACAGAACTGCCACTCACTGGATATTTTCTCTTTTCAGACATTTCTCTGTAAACCCTAGAGATGGTTGTGCGTGAAAATCCCAGTAGATCAGCAGTTTCTGAAATACACAGACCAGCTTATCTGGCTCAAACAACCATGTCACGTTCAAAGTCACTTAAATCACCTTTCTTCCCCATTCGGATGCTCGGTTTGAACTGCAGTAGATTGTCTTGGCCATGCAAGTATACCTGATGCAGACACTTGGAGATATTTAAAATTGTATTGAAGTACACAAAGTGTACTTCTGAGAAAGCAGGACCTTTTTCAAAGAAGCGCTTTGCTTGCACAGCTAATGAAGAACCTCTGTACACTTTGTGTACTTTACTACAATATTTTATATATCTATTAATTAATTATCTTTTGAAATGAACATCCAAATCTCAATTTGTAAAGCAAACCTTCCAAATGAGGGACACAGAAAAAAAAAAATTTTTTCATTATTAATTCAACAAAAGTAATTTCTCACTCAAAACCCCCTGAAAATCTACAAAAGGATGTCAACTCTTTTGGTAAATACCTTGTAGCAACCAAACATCTTCTGTAACCACAAATAAGTGTCTCGCGTGTGTTTTTTGAGATTTTACCCATTCCTCCCTGCAGAACTCCTTGCTGAACTGAGAATTTTGAGGAACATCTGACATGTACCACCCACTTCAGATCTTGCCACAGCATTTCTATGGGATTGAGGTCTGGACTTTGAGTCAATTCAGAGTTCAAATCTTCTTTCTATTAAAGCCATTCCTTGGTAGTTTTTCTGGAATACTTTGGGTCGTTGTCTTGTTTCATATTCCATTTCTGTCCCGGCTTCAACTCCCTGACTGATGGCAAGAGATTCTGTGCAGGTACAGCTAATTAGTCAGAGGGAGGGACTGAGTGCTGTTCCTAACACTGGACCCATGGTTCCTTTTGTCTAGGTCCAAAGGCAGAAAAACAGACCCAGACTTTCAAATTTCCACCACCTTCACTGTTGAGAGGAGGTTCCTCTCTTTATATACAGTATTGACTTTTTTCTAAATATGGCACTAGTGATTATGGCCAAATAATTCAATTTTGGACTCCAGCGACTGGACTTCCAGAAAGCCTCTGGTTTGTCCTAGTGCTCTCTGGCAAAGTTTAAATAGGTAAGTTTGTTTTTTCTTGAGAGCAGAGACTTCCTTGTAGCAACTCACCCATGAATGCCTTGTCTATTGATTTTTCGCCTGATTGTAGATGCATGTAAACTTATCCCAGATGCAGTCAGAGAGGTTTGCAACTCTCTGGAGGTGGTGTGTGGGTTGGCCTTTGCTTGAATTATTATTTTTCTGGTGCTTTTTGGTGTAGGTTTTGATGGCCTTCCACTTCTGGGCAGAGTTGCGGTGATGCTGAGTGTCCCCCCATTTGTAAATGATTTGTCTTACAGTAGCTGGATGAAGCTGGAATCTTCTGGAGGTGGTCTTGTAGTTTTTTCTCAGACTGATGGGCTGTCACCACCTTCTTCCTGATGTCCTCGGATGTCCTGATGTCCTTTCCTCTTGGCATTGTTGATCTGTGTGCTTTACATCTTGGCAAGATAGTGGTTTGGTTGGTTGCCTCTCTTTCATTCAGTGCGGCTCAAATCGTTTCCCAAGAAAAATCTAAATTTTTCAATGACTACTCACAAACTATTTACAAACAATCAAAACAAAACAACATTTGTTTCATATTTATAATTTTTTTTATGTTTTTTGTGATTTCAGAGAAATTTTTATTTAGAGCATTTTAAATGCGAAACAAGTGGCCCAGTCACGATTTACTTCTGTGCTATCAGTAATCACCTTGATCAAGAAAAGCAAGCAACTATCTAGGCAGATAATCCTGTATCACACCTTTAGTCACCTTGGCATCAATCCCAGATGGTAGTCTATCTCCAGGTCAGCAGATTGTATGTAGACTGCATAATTGAATGCTTGGTCATTTTTCATTTATCACGACTGTGGGCCAGTGGTTGTTCCATTCTTGGCAATCGATTTTCTGCCCCATCAGGATTCTGCAAGAGATTCCACTTCATCAACAGGTAGTGAATCTGCAGGTCCACCATGTGCAACTGAGAACAATTCCGGGGGTGCACATCTGCTGTGTGTTCTCAGAATCCTTGGTCTCTTTCTCTTAGAGCAGGTTTGATCCCATCTTATAATCTTCGAGAGTTCTGTTTCCTGCTGGAAACGCTTCATAGCCTCCAGCCATTAAGTACTATGTGGAAAGGTAAAAAATGTAAAATAATAACAGCCTTTAAGCTAAACATTTAAGTAACAGTATAAATTACAATAATTGAGCTTCCACATTCTGGGATATCCTTACTGTCTCACAGTAAACAAATTCGACCATTTATGCAACCTCATGCCTATGAAATAGTGCACCAAGATTTTCCCTCACAGTTTTCTTTAGGGTTGATGTCGATTGGCCGATAAATGCGGCCCTCAATCTAGCACGGATCTCTGGAGAGTTCACATTCAGTTTAGAGCAGACATGGAGGAGGAACGTTCATCACCACTGACAGTGGCAAACAGAGTTACGTGCTGGAGACGGTCATTTGTATGCAGGGGGAGGCAGCGGGACAGCCCCCAGTCATCCAGGAACTCAGTTGAGGTTTTTTTTCCAGTGGTGAAAATGAGTCTGAGGTCGGGTTGACAATGGAGTCGACACTTCACAAGGTGGGGCCAATCAAAGGCATTTGTTTCTGTTTTGCTGATTAGTGTGTTATGCAAATGGTAAGATTTTACTGACACACTGTGATGCTTCGGTAAGGCAACGATGACTTAGCTTTGGCTAAAGTGTTGCGGGTGTTGCTGGAAGAATGCATTGTGTTCATTCATGCAAGACACATTATGTGCAGAGACTTGCCATTAGACATTCAGGGCACTGAGACAGTGAGAGAACAGAAAAAAGTCTCTCAGGATATATAATTTTTAAGTGAAAGGACATAGGTCATTTAAGACAAATGGTTAGAAAATGGTTAGCTCAAACGCACACTGATTTTCAGTGAGTTTTTTTTTTTATTCAGTGCAAGTTTACATTTATTTATTGTGTACTTACAATATTTATATTTACATTTATTTGTTTTGTGAACTGATTATCCTTATGGATGTGCAACTAAAACAATAAATAATTCTCCAATCAATATCTAATAAACCTAAATGGAATCTTGTATTTAGAATCCTTTTTGTCTGCACTGTTTAATGTTCATATGTAATAACCATATGTAATTAGATGTACATGGGATGTCAATCATGTGATGTGATGTGAAGTAGTGGACAGAGGTCAGCTCAGGGTTAGAGTGCACATAGGACACAGATGCACTAATTACTTGCTCATGACTTGATCAGTATCAGGCAGTGTTGATTATGAATGGGTAGGACGGGTGTGTGCATGTGCATTTCGATAAATATCCTGACTGGATAGGAACACAGTGGGTGTGACATAGGACAAGCAGAATTCTTATGAAATACAGGAATAACCATATAGTACACATGTGAAATTTGTATGACCCTGCATGTCTGTGTATCTGTGTATGTCTGTATTTCTGCAAATATGAAAATGGACTTTACAGATGCCTTTCAAATGTGGCTGAATCATTGCAGCAATGCCCCCCCCACCCAACTGAGGAACAGTCTCACAAAGCCAGTTTGTAATGAATAGAAGCAGTTTTCTCACAAATGGATCAATTACAGGGATGTGTCCATTCTGTCCATCAATCTCAAGCCCTGGAAGATGTATAAACCAGCATCAAAGACAGGAGAGATAAGAGCTGTTCACACGCAGACACACACACACACACACACACACACACACACACACACACACACACACACACACACACACATATGCACACTGCAAATTTCCCTTTAAAAATGTCAAATGTTGAGAAAAAAAACTCCAGCCTCTAGACGGTCAAGACGGTCAAGGTCACAGCCTCAGGAGATGGAGTTGCTCAGGATGCCACAGCGCTGCTGGCTGGCGGACCGAAGCAGAGGGGTCATGAGGGGATAATGGTGTCCGTTGGTCATCCAGACCAAGACTTTACGTGTGTCCACTCCTGCTGAGAGACCATCATGAATTCTTCATAAGGGACTGAACGGAGTATCTTTATCTGCAATCTCTAGCATACCTTACGATGCTTGAACACATCACAGTGGGTTACTTCCTCTCTTAAGGGCTAACTGAATTGCAGTGGTATTTCAGATGGTGCTGAGATGATTGCACGATTACATCTGGACTGGTTACATGGGAGGGACCTGACCTGGGTAATACCACAGACTGAAATGCCCAATGAACTACGGTAGCTATCTTCCTTCTTTATCTGATCGGCTATTTTTGTAAGCTTTATAGAGTTATTCTGACATCCAAATCTGGCGTTGATTGTTAAAAAAATGAATTCAGACACATTTTAAGAGACAATGTGTCCGGCCCCTAACCAATGTTTTTACATTTCTTCATTTATACAGTAACAAAAACTACTATGCAGATTCACATTATGAAGGATCCTCTCATCCTCACACTTGGCTTGCCAAGCTAGCCTCAGTAATCTTTTGGCAGCCCTTCTAATCGCTTAGCCTCTTGGGATCCAGTATGCACTATTGAAGAGGTTCTCTCACCATTTTGATCCCAAGTCTCCCCCATCTGATCACACCCTGCATAACTGTTCAGAAGCAGTTTAATACGGGGAGACGTCTCAGCGCTTCAGGAGAGTCAACACTCATGTCATTGTCCTTCTGTCTCCAGCTCAACGTAATGAATAATTCAAAGATTTGGGATTTTTTCAGGGCAGATTCCACCGCAGCGCTCCAGAGCTCAAGCGGTATGGTGACGTCTTTGAATTTTGGGGGCTCTGCTTTTCTAGAAGCGCTATCTCAACTGCTTTGAGGTGAGACACAATTTTTACAGGTGTCAGATCCGAAATAGAAACATCATGAGATAGCTCTTTGGTTATTTGACGTCAAAAGCTAAAATTGTAAGCTTTGAAATGACCTGTTTGGAGAACAAATTCATTCACCTTTTATGTATGCATATATTCATGGAATTTAGAAAAGTAAAATCGCTGTCCCTCTTTCTTCATGTTGATTCTTGCATAATGCAACAGCCTTCATGGCTGACTCATTACCAAACGCATCCATCTCTCGGCCGTCGCCTTTGCAATTATGACTGCCGACCAGAAAACTGTGTCGGAGTTGAGCGCCTATGCACTGCTGTCCATTAGCAAGTGAATCATCAAAAGTGGCAATTGTTCATATAAAAACTATTTTGCATTGATTTTCATATGCATTAGAAATTGCATGTATTTTAGTGGTTGAGTGTGTCTTTGTGTAGATTTATTTTTCATTATGATCAGCTCTGTGCCTCATGGGGAAAAACGAGTATAGTGCTTTTGCTACTTTTTGCTTTTAATGCAGTAGATGGATGATCTATAAAACCAACAGTATTTGTCACAGCATAGCAATTCCAGGCTCACACTGGAACACAGTTTGATTTCTCTCATTTTGACTCTCAGCTTTCTAGACTGGACATGTGTGTTTTGGTGATAACTATGACTATCATTATGTCATACTGGAGTTTTGCAGAACAGGATCACAGGTGCCATTTTGAAGTATAATTAGCTTGTTCTACACTGTAGCATACATGAGTCATACACGTTTGTTATGATGTTTTGTTTTTCCTTAGGAAAGTAATTATGTTGTGACATGGTAGAAATAACAGGCAAACTCAATAATTCAGGGAAGCTCCCCCACTCTTAGCTATTAGAAACATGTCTTTGGTTGTGATACTCCTACACACAATCTATCCTGACATGTCGGGAATAAATCGCCAGTTTCATTATCTTTACGTACTGATGTACGTCCCAGTAACACATACCTGAACACAGTCTGCCATCGCACCTGCATTACCTCCATCGACTGAATCGTGCGAGAGAATTTCACATCGGAATTTCAAGCACTGTTGTGGATTCGTGCGACATTATTTATAGCCTGTAATTGCAAGCAGTTACGTTCACAAATGAAGGCGAATGACTTGCAATTCCACTGAGTCTGTGTCATTACCATACACAGAGATCTCATAAATTATCCTGGGCTTTTTCACCACTGCAAAGCTGATGGATTCTACAGGCCTATTAGACGACTGTTCAGTCAGCGTGTTCCTTGCAACAGTCTGAGCATTTGACTTGTCTGAGTTTGTTTGAAAGTAATAAAATGTGGCTGTGGTGTTACAGCAGCACAGTTACACCGCTACAGCTGTGGTGTTACAGCTGTGGTGTTACAGCAGCACCGTTACAGCTGTGGTGTTACAGCAGTGGTGTTACAGCAGCACCGTTACACTGTTACAGCTTTGGTGTTACAGCTGTGGTGTTACAGCAGCACAGTTACACCGCTACAGCTGTGGTGTTACAGCAGCACCGTTACACCGTTACAGCTGTGGTGTTACAGCAGCATCGTTACACTGTTACAGCTTTGGTGTTACAGCTGTGGTGTTACAGCAGCACAGTTACACCGCTACAGCTGTGGTGTTACAGCTGTGGTGTTATAGCAGCACCGTTACACCGTTACAGCTGTGGTGTTACTTTCACTTACTTCTTCAGTCAATATTCACTTAATGCATTAGTTTGCAGAAGATGCAATTTATATTATTACCACATCATTAACTATATGTAATTTGTGATTTCATGTATTTGGCACACAATAGATACACACATGGATGAATTTCAGTTGTATGATTGAATGATTCACACAAATTGAATGGCTGTGAAATATTGATTTTGACACCGAATGTGGTGAGTACTTTCTTCAGTCTGCGGTGCGTCTCCACTTCCTCACGGTCTTCCCAGACTCCAGACGTCTGGCATGTCACTCACTGAGCTGTTTAGTGCCATGTCCCCAGCACTCTGGATCTATTGCTCTCTGCTTCTGTGGACGAGTCACCGAGATCCTGTCATCGAGCAATTCACAAATGGCACCGATTTTCAAACCCTGCAGTGCTGATTTGGCTATGACCTGGGGTTTTACTCACCGACAGGTATAACCTGTCCACAGGTGGAAAATCTGCGCTGAAATCATATGGTGGGAACTCCGTGTGCCAGTTATCGAAGTATCGAAGACTCTGCGCTCTGAACGTACATTTTTCTGTACGTTTTTCGGCTCTCCTGTTCTTCACTCTCACAGTGCAGTACACGATTCTCTGCATATTGTTGAAGTATATTCTATCTCAGACCCTCCTTTGCACTTTTAAAAAAGCTTTCTCCATTTTGTACCCATTAGTAAACATTTTTGCGATTGTTGTGATTATGGTTTATCCTTATATATCCTTATGGGGGGGGGGGGGGGGGGGGGGGACTTTCCGTGATTGGCTGATGGGCATGCAATTAGCCAATGTGAGCCAATAAACGCTTCAATATTTGAATATTTATATGGTGTTATATTTCGAAAGCTCTCTGAGCAGCCCACACATGGAGACCTCCCGATGGAAAGTCCGTCTCTGCCTGGGAAGCTTCCAGCGTTTCTTGAAGGAGGTGTTCACATAGGCATTAGCACCACTAACAAATAGGTTCTGATAATAATCAGACCTAATCTCAATTCATTACAATCTGAGCAGGGAGCATATTCTGTTTCAACGTCTGATGAATTCTCTCTGCTAATGACATCTGAGCACCCCCACATCCCATGACACTGGGAACCGTTAAGGAAGAAAGAAAGCAAAACGTACCACTGTGAGCAAAGAAAGGCTCAGAGTGTATTCGAGGGTTTCAGACCACCGTGCATGAAATGGGTCTCTCATTAAAACCAGCATGGGTCTACCTCGTTGGCTTAAAGGGCACCCGAATCAGCCTTATCTGTCGGACCAAGCTCTGAAAGTTGAAATAACAGACTTCAGTGTTATCAGGGCCATGGCACGAGTAAATTGTTGCATGCTACGTAGCGTTATTTACACTGAAGGCTTTCTGAGTTGCATGACTTTTTAAATGACCTTTTTAACTATTGGTGTAAACAGCTAAATTACATTGATAGTAAGTTTGCCAAAAGAAAAGAACAGCCATGATTTTGAATTGTGCATGAAGTTTTACCATGTGGACTGTACTACCTCTTTAATTTTGTATTTGGCAGCCTCTGGATATGGTGGATATTTCATGGAGTAGAGTATCTCAGTCAGTCAAATAACATAAAGCAAATATTTTGTTTGTGTGTGTGTGTGTGTGAATGGACATTCTTGTTTTATACCTGGCATCAAAGCAGAGTGACATAATGCAGTGGAGAGAGAGAAAGAGAGAGAGAGAGAGAGACAGAGAGACAGAGTGAGAGAGTGACCTGTGTATTTTAGCACCATCTACTGTACACTACCAATATTACATCACGCCAGTTTTGACCCTTTTGAGATTACAATTCACGTAACTTCTCTAAAGATGTGAATTTAACGCTGTGTCTTCACAACTATTGGACAAAATAGTGTTTCCTGTGCTTGGATACTCCCTAGTTATCGCCTCATCTGCCCACATCGCACCCTTAAGGGTAATGCCAGGTCCTGTATGTGTGCACTGTCCACTCCTGGCTGAGTGAACACCTTCACCTGGTTTAGGTTGGCACCTTCAGAGAAGTCCCCTCTCTGCATTTTTGGCCTCATGTCCTCCATAAAACTCTGCGTGACCCACATAGAGGGATGCCAAGTCCCCCCTGTGCAGCTGCCGTTGGTACCACTGTGGCCTGGTTGGCGTTCAGACAGGGTGGTCCAAGCCAAGGGCATAAATCACCGTGCCTCTGCTCTTTCTTTATGATCCCCTGATTTATTGGACGGTGTCCTCCTGGCCTTCGAAGCGAGAGTGCTGACTCTTGACATAAGTGGGACAGAGGGGTCCTGCGAAATTTGCTCAGGGACAGACGCTCCCCTCACCGGCGTGGCAGCAATTGCAGAGCCAATTGGCTTGCACCGCACCGGGCGATGACGGCCTCCGAGTGTCCGCGGCGATGTCCGTGGTACCTTGAGATGTATGAGTGTGGCTCGAACACAGCAAACTGTGGATTTTGCCCTTTTACTCTAGAGGGAGGACAAATGAATGTATTTGACATGAACGTCAAAAGGGAGGCAATCACAACATTTTGTGTGTGCGTCTCTGTGGGGTGGTGTATGTATGTGTTTATGAGAGAGAGAGAGAGAGAGAGAGAGAGAGAGAGAGAGAGAGAGCACATAAAAGAGCAGAAATGTAAGGCACAGCAAGCTATATGGAGTTCATGAGCTGCAGTCATTTCAAAGGTGAGCAGGTTTTTCATGTTTGCCGCCACATTTCAGACGGCCCCTAACCCGGCACATTTCCTGGGACAGAATCACCACCCTCGTACAATCTAATTTGCTGTGTAAATGATTTAATGCATCTACCACCTACACACACACATTCATTAGTGCTGAAGTCATGTGCCACTCCTTAGCGCTGAGAGTCAGGCCCTCACCACAGGCACAGCAGGGCAGAGGAAGCGTGCCCCATAGAGAGCCCACCACAGACCACAGACCTACGCCTCACTCAGGACGGATCTCCTCAAGTGCTGCTCTGCATCAAGCCTAGAATGCACGTTTCAGCATGTCCGCGTCAGCATCTTGGAGCTGCTTTTAAGAGGGTTGTGAAACTGTTCAAGTAGATGCGCTCGGATGATTTACCATTTGGTAGCCTTGCTTAAACTAATCAGTACTCAGCATGCACTCAGCCAGTGTCACATAATACATGTCTTTATTCAGAATGAAACATTTTAAAACACTGGAATACCCTTTACTCTTAAAAAGTATTTGTTATGATTTTTGCTACTCCTGTTTTTTTAACGTGATGCAGCCCTGCCTGTCAAGGATAATAAATAAAAATGAAGACATTAGGAAAGAGCTTGAACACTTCCAGGCACAAGCATTCAATATAACGAATGTAAGTTTAGTATTGACGGAATATTGAAAGGCAACTTGGGTTATGACCACAGTGCCCTGATAGTTTGCTTGATGCTCTTGGTCTTACCAGTGGTTACCATGATCACCGAAACACCCTTAAAACACCATCAACACTAATTAGCGCTGTGTTCCAGCACACCGTTGGCAGGGCCAATCCCCAGAAGTACGGCACTAATAAGGAGGGTGATAACAAGCATGCCACTGCATCTCATTCTACCAAGATCATCCCAGAACAGCACATGAATTATGATAAATTCACTTTATTGCTAGTTCAAATATTCTATCCTGACTAGCCTCAGGAATGCATTTAAAATCTCTGGTGTTTTGAGAGTGTGTGAGGACAGCAAAACATTCACCTGTGACGAGAGATTATGCTTGTGTATTATGAATTATTATGTGGTGTTGAGATTCATGAACTTTTTTTTCTTTTCACACTTTCATTGTCTGACACCAAAATGTACTTCACTACCCTTTGGGGCTATGGCTGTAATTACTTTCAACCCTATTAATTAACTTAAAATGCTGATGATACATTGAAGTGAACTGACCTTTCAGTCAAATATCGAGTAGTTCAGAATTACAAAGCATGCAATGGATGCCATTTTATAAATACGTTTGACCAGAAATTCAACACAATGATTTCACAATATGCTAGCAGGTGATGCTGTATTAATGTTGATTCAACCAGTTTTGTTAAGAGGATAGTAGCGCTGATCTCATCTCCACGCTCGCGGTTAAAGCCTGGAGTCCCTTTGGCCAATGTAAATGTGAAATGTTTCCAGCCAGCGGCATGCTCCTACATCCTATCTACTGCTTCAGGGGGCTGGCAGTCACTGGCAGCTGTAGCCTGCCACCCTGGTGGGTGTCCCCTTCCCACCTGCAGAGGCTGCCATCACCAGCCTTTCACACCTGGTTTGAGTATCCATTCTTCTCGAGGCTGTTAATATAGATCTCACTGTATGTAGAGCACGCGTGTTGAATAAGAAATGATCTCAACCTTCTTTCGTGAGATTTGGATTTGGCCTTGTCCTGACCTCGCGTATCTGTGTTTATAACCACACTAGAACCACCAGCACGTAACCTCATATCAAGACCCAATCCACTCCTTCTCGTTCTGCTAGGTACAGGCTCTGGTTCCTCCAGTTTGGTTATAATGATGAACCATCAACAAATTGTTTTTTTTTCTCCTCTCTGCACTATGAGGAAGTCAGGCTTATGTCATTTGGCTAACGAGATCAGTCAGAGCAGAGCAATTATCCTCTAATGTCCATCAAGCAGGAAACCGTCCTAATGCTTGTTAATGCTTCCAGGGCTCTAATGGTGTCCTGGAGGGTCCACTCGGGTCTGGACAGAGTGTCAGCCCTGCATGGTGGCATCCAGCCAGGAGCGCTGGTCATCTTACTGACTATAATCCTGTGACAAAATGACTTGTTGGCTAATTGCCCTTCTCTGGGTCTTTTTGGTCGGAAATACATCTGTTTCGATTATGTGAATGTGTCTGGTTGGTTGGTGAAATGTCAAATTCCTTATGTTCGGACTTTTTAGGTTTTTAAAGGACACTTGCCTCAGCAAGCTAAAGTACAGGGAGTGGGAAACTGCTCTTAAGAGCTAAATTATGTGTTTGGCTTTGATCCCGTCCTTTAAGTGCAGACATTTATTGGACTAATCAAGTTGAAACATTCCGTTAACATCTCTCAACTTCTCATCGGCTCCTGTGGCTTGAGGTCAAAATGAGAGATTGCACAGCGCACATATGAAGCTCTTTAGCACCACCTAGTGGATGAGAAATAACTGTGCAGACATATAAAAAAGCCTGGTACAAAGGGCATAGCTCCAACTCCGGAAGATACCAGGTGACCATTGTACAGAGGTATTAGTGCTCAATGGACTACTCGGGTAAGCCATAGCTGTTATTAACAAGTTACCTTTGATTTTCATGATTTGTTATGACTTCATCAGAGGGCACAATGCTAGCTCCCCATAACAGTGTCCGGGAACCTTAATATACACACACTTTTTATTTACCTTTAGGGAGAGGTGGGAATACTAAATAACTTAAACAGTTATTCATTCAAACTCTTGCTAGCTTTGTTACGTTCCCAGTGTTATATTCCTGACAGAGTACTTAGTTTAATTAGGAAACAAAAAAATGAATAAACATTTAGCATGTAAATATTTAGCAAGGAAATGCATTGTCATGCACGTGGAAACCAGTTTGTAAATGGTAAGTAAGAAACACAGGTTGACAGGTTTTTGGATATTTTTCTCTTAACTCAAGGAACAGACATTCGCTTTAAGCTATCTTATGTGCTCCTAAGACTGAGACAGTTTTAACTCAAGTTCAGTATAATACTGATATAAGTTGAATAAGTTGCACCTACTAGTAAATACATCTTGAAGCAACACTATGATCAGGGTATCTGCACACTTTTAAATCTCAAATTCAATGACTTTTAAGACCTTTTTAATACCTCTCACAAGAAAAAATAATACTATTACTGGGGATGCAGGTGTGTTCCACATCGTTGACGGGGGGGGGCGGGGGCGAACGAGAATTGTTGACGGGGGGGGGGGGGGGGGGGGTGTTGGCGAACGAAAATTGTTGACGTTGTTGAGGCCGTATACTCCAGCGCTAGGAATCTAGCACTAGGACCCTGGAGCGGTTATTTTCTGCATGGTCCTAGCGCTAGATTCGGCAAAGTTCACATCGCGCCAGAACAACTGAACAACACACACTTATAATAATTTAATGCCTCCCCTCATAAAATTCCAGACATTTTAAGACATTTTTAGGCCTTGAATATGGAAAACTAAATTTAAGACATTTTAAGACTTTTTAAGGACCCGCGGGTACCCTGATGATATTCAGTTAAGTCTGATTTCTTAAGCAGTACGTGCAGTTGTTTGTCTTTTTAAATAGTGGTGTAGAAACTGAGAAAGTCCTCTAGTGGCAGCCAAGGATTTTCAAACGGCGTTCGTTGATTGGCTGAGGGAGCATGAGGGGCGGGGCTTCTTTGCCAGAGTTCACAGTTGTTTGGAGTGAGCGCGCTCGCTCCACTGGAACGCAACCAAGCCAAGACCCACCCAGGTCTCCTCCCCAACCGACTGCCAGCAGACATTTTCTTAAAGGAAGGAGCAGCATGTTGCCGTGAATAAAGAGATACGGCCATGAAGGAATGAAGAACATTCCGAAGTTCCAGGAATGCCACACCCACAGCTGAGAAGGTCCCTGATTGGCTGACAGAAAGCCAAAACACTGACACGACCCACTTGCTCCACACTAGCAGTGGAACTTCGCCAGTTTGGATGTGGACTTTTGTTTATCTTTAACCTCAAGGGTGTATCCGCCTCCCTGGGCTTGGACTGAGGTGTTTTCTTTTATTGACTGCTTCCCTAGGTGGTCCGGAGCAAACTAGTATGCTGTGGAAAAGTCAGAAGATTGCAGGGATAAGACGAAGGCCAGAGGAAGAGATTCTGTCTACACACAGTTATATTCAGCACTGAAGGACACCATTGAAGTCCTGACAAGGTGCTTTAAAAGGGCTTTGGGTGACTTTCTGCAACTTTGGTGTGAATTTCAAGTCTTGCATTGCTTCCTTTGTTTTAACTTCTTTCCCTTCTTAAAATGGCATTTAAAAGTCTGAATCTCTACAGAAATAAAGAATGCTGCCTTTCTTAGTTCATTTTGTCCTCTCCTTTCATTCTGCCTGTCCTCTTCAACAAATCTGTAAAACACATTTTCCGGGTGTTTTTCCCTGCAGCTGGATATGTTTGGGTCCGCTGCCGTAAACGTGGGATGTGGACTCCGGCGATGCAGGAACGTCACACGCACCATCGCAACTGTCATCTCGGGCAACAAGACCTCCCAGTGAGTAGAAGCCCCGAAGACTTCTGGGTCGTGTAAGCATGGCACAGTAAGACCTTCTTCCATCTTTTCACCTGCAGACAGGTGAGGGAGCGGCTGAGGAGGGACGTGGCGGAGATGAAGAGACGGCTCCCGGGCTTTAGTCCGGGCCTGGTGGTGGTACAGGTGAGTCTGCTCCGGTCTTGCACTTTTGTTTGTGTTTGTTGGTTTGTAAAGATAATGAGTTGAGTCCGTTCGTTCTCCCTGTCCTCATCTGCGAACCTGACACATCTGACCTTCTGCGTTCTTTCCCCCTGTTCTCTGTGTTCCAGACGGCCCTTTGGTAACGTGAATTCTCTTTATGTTCTTCACTTTTGGGTCTTTTCTTTATTTTATTTTGACTTTGCCATGGTACGCTGTCAAACTCGATCTATCGCGTTAGCCAAGGTGAAATTAAATCCATCAACTTAATGTCACACTGTGGTTCATCTACCTGTGACCCCTTTGCCACCCGTAATAAACCTTGGCTGTAGGTAACTGTTTTTCTCCTGTTATGAGTTTCCTTTCCACTTCTATTTTATGGGATAATAGGATTTGCTCTGTTAGATATTTCTTCAGGAATCCAGAATGAATTTACAAATATACTTACAACACTTACAACAGTAAAATCTTTGAGTTATAATTTTGTAACGGTACTTTTGACGCTATGCCTCAAATGTTCTCATTCGTGCATTTGTGTAGGTTGGAGACAGAGAAGACTCAAACCTCTACATCAGTATGAAGCTGAAGGCCGCGGCTCAGGTAGGTGTCTCCTCGTCCTGACCTTAAACGCAGTTCTTCTCCTCCGCCCTCCCTCACTGTCCCTCTGCCGTCTCCCAGATCGGACTCCATGCCAACCTCGTTAGGCTTCCAAAAACGGCCACGGAAGACGAGGTACGTAGAACAGGATCTGGGTGACAACCAAACCTGTTCAGCCCTTTGGACGTATGCACCACACCCATGAACTGGCTGGAGCCAGATGTGTGTGTGATCACAACAAACGTAGAAAGTGTTTTCTGACAACGAGAGTGGCAGAGAAGGTTATGATTTCATGGTTGCTGATATGATACCGACTGGTTCCTCTAGGTGCTGCGATGTATAGCAGCAGTTAACGAGAACCCTGAAGTCCATGGTCTCATCGTCCAGTTACCTCTGGATTCTGTTCATCCCATAGACACAGAGAAAGTGACCAATGCCGTCGCTCCTGAGAAGGATGTGGATGGGTGAGAGATGTTCTACTACTATTCTATTACTACTTTTGGAAACCACGAGATGAGATTGGACAGCAACAGAGGTCAGTCTGATCCTCCCGTTTGATATCAGGGAGAAAAGTCCATAACAGCTTACCAGGTATTGCAGCAGCAGCAGCTCAAAAACACTGCTGAGATCAGAGAGACCCAAACGGTCAAAAACAGTTCAGTCATGTCACGCTCCTGCCAACCAGCAGTGCATAAAAGCTCCAGACGTGTGACCCATTCCTCTCCCTTTGGTCTAACTCCTGTTCTCACACGTGTCATCCAGTATCACATTACAGTTTTTCTCAGTCGATTCGGTTCATTTCTCAGATCAGAATTGAAATTCTCAAAACTGTTCATTCAGTCTCCACATCTCCTTGTCACTTGTGTACATCATAATTGTATTTCTCGTTGTGTTTATCATTTTGCAAATACTTTTGTACATATTGCAAATAGACAAGGACAATTGTCTGTTGTGTTTTACATTATCAGTTGCTTATGTCATGTTTATCAAAATGTGTTGTATGGATTGTCTGTTGAATTGTCTTACCCTCCCAAACATTTGGTCATTAAGTCATCGCCTAGGTCATTATATTCAAAAGTGCTGAACATGTTGTCATAATCTCTAAGGCATCATTTTACATTTATTTATTTAGTTAATTTGTTTTGTTACATTTTGGTAATTTATCCTAATTTGATTACATTGTTTGCAGGTGAACATTCAGTTACAATAAGAAAGGGAATTGGTGAAGGCTTAGGTCAACCAATGGTCTCAACCATAGGTCAGAGGTGCGTCTCATGAACCTTTACTGTAATTGGCAAACATTTATAGACACTAAACACTGCAGTATCATAAAGGATAAGACAAGGCCATGGATGGAAAGACAAGGCCATGCACAGGGTAATCAGCCAATAGGAGAAGTAAGACTGTGGTGTAGAGGGGTAAGACTGTGTGGTGTAGAGGAGTAAGACTATATGATGTAGAGGGGTAATACTGGGTGGTGTAAGGCTGAGGGGACAAAACAGTGAAATACAGTAAGGGCAACAATTGTGGACCATGTTTTACATGTAAGTCATGGTCTCACAATGGCTGAAGCTGGTTGCTGGGTACAGCCGAATATTTGAAGAACAACTGTGTCTTCAATCGTTCAAACATTTCATAGAGAAAACGTGTGTAATTCAGAAATGTGCTCTCTGCTGTAATGCTGCACATTGACATACATTCTGACATGTTATTTAATTATTTATTTATTTTTTGCATTTTTGCATTCTTATACCATATAGGATATCAAGACTAGCTCATAGTGGTAGCAGAGGTTCCATTTTCACACAGCAAGAGGAGGCTGTATGTGCTCAAGTTGTTTTGAATGTGTAGAATAAGTTTCTAATTCTTCTAATTCTAATAAGTTTCTTTTCTGAATTTCAATCAGATTTGTTTTTGTCAACAAATTGCAGTGCGAACAATACAGTCAAACAATATTGCAGTACAAATTTGATTCCAGTCCAATTTCTTGCTATCAGTCTCCAACATACAGTCATGTGTAACTTTGTGTTCCATGTAAGTTTGTATGTGTGTAACATGCATTTGATATACCACAGAATGTGCAGCGTTCTTGAAATCAAAAACTTAGCTAGTTTCCACCAGAATATACAGTCTACACTGACTGTGACTTATAGTTGCACTGACAACATGACTAAGTATTTTGGCTGCCTTGTTCATAAGCAATGGCACACAGACTAGATATTCTGATGGCACTGACAAATTGAATGACCTAAATATTTGATTTTGGGGCAAAAACAAAGAATTTTGAGTGAAGTATCTGCTTTTGCAGGTATTTCATTGAGTTTTGCTGTTTGCAATAACTGTTTTGAGAAATGCACTAGTTGTGATGCCAATGTAAAGCATGATGTGAGAAATGAACCAAATCAACTGGGAAAAACTGTAAAGATAAAGGTTTGGGCACGGGGACACTAATCCCAGATCAGACATCATCTACCACAAGGTAAAAAGGTTCGCAGGCCACCGAGGTGGAATGTTAGAGTTTCATCGGTTTCTCCTTCTCCAGCAGATAGAAGGTGTACGGGAGGCCAGAGTGGATTCAACTCTTTCCTAATTGTCAGAGCCATGGATGTCTGAGAAGGGAGGGTGTCTGAGATGGAGAGAGAGTGTCTGAGGTGGTGAGACAGTGTCTGAGGTAGTGATACAGTGTCTGAGGTGGTGATACAGTGTCTGAGGTAGTGAGACAGTGTCTGAGGTAGTGATACAGTGTCTGAGGTGGTGATACAGTGTCTGAGGTGGTGATACAGTGTCTGAGGTAGTGGTACAGTGTCTGGGGTAGTGGTACAGTGTCTGAGGTAGTGAGACAGTGTCTGAGGTAGTGATACAGTGTCTGAGTTAGAGGGACAGCATCTGAGGTAGTGATACAGTGTCTGAGTTAGAGGGACAGTGTCTGAGGTAATGATACAGTGTCTGAGGTAGTGATTAGGCCTGTGTTGAAAAAATCGATTTTCCGATTCAGAATCGATTCGCATATGATGATCTGATTATCGATTCGTACGTCCAAAGATCGATTTTTTAGTGAACTTTTACCCCCGCCTCGTCACTGAATTCACGCAGGCGTGCTCGGTCTAACTAACTGTAAAACGACTTGGCGTCGGACAGTGCCGGTAACGACGATAGTCAAATCGGAAATCTAAAAACAGAAGGACAGTTTATCCAGTGTCAGTGACTATTTACAGTTAGTCCGTGTCACTGACCGTTTACCCAGTGTTTTTACAGTTTTAAAAAAGTTTAAAATGTTCTTGTAACGTTGGGCGCAAGGTGATGGACAAGACAGAATCCTTTGCACTTTCCAGAAGCGCAGACAGCGCACATAAAACACGTTTACATAGAACATGTGTGACTCAAACAATGACGAGCACAGGACGCTGCGCGAGCGCAAATTAAATAGACAAACCACATCAACCCCACGTTATTACGAGACGAGCCACAGGTGAGGACTATCACAAGACGCACCCGCACCCACGGAGATACACTGACGTAGACGATTAGACGCAGACGACGTTAAAGCTGGGCGTACACTGTACGATATTTTAAATCGTGTACTCCGCTCCAGCTCAAACTGTACGACTAAATCGCAGGGTTTAAAAGTTCACAGCTCACGATTCATATACTCACACTATACGACCCGACGCTCTCATGCGATCTCACGAGGAGCAATTTGAATTTCAAACATGTTTGATATTCTTGCGACGCTGCGATTTCTGATCGGGAGTTGGTCGTGAGGTGTGAATCGCTCCTCGTTTACCTGTGTAAATTATACGATGCACGACACGCGATTGAGCCGAAACTCGGCCCGATCGCAAAAATAGTCGCACGAGTGAAAAATCGGCTGAAAATGGGCCAAAAATCGCACAGTGTACGCCCAGCTTAACGCGCCCAAAACGGAGGGGTTGGGGACCGTAAAGCCTGCTTTATACCTCCGGACACGGACGAATTTCGTCCGTCCGTACCAAACGTAGCCTCCGTAGGGGACCACTATACCTCTTTCCGGTTCCAACGTTGTTATGATTTTTTTAAATACATCCTCTAGAGGGCAGTATAGTCAAATTTCCGGCACCGGCGCACCAGCAATCTCCTCCCAGCTGTTTTTGCATCGCTGTTTATCGCGATGACCTGGCACCGTAGCAGAATGTAGCCTCTAACCAACTCACAAAGTTTCTCTTCTAACTCGAGCGCCATTTTTTTAAGTCCAGTACTCTTCTTCATTGATTTTCCCGAATTGGTGTACTTCCGATGCTTCTGACTCTCTACTGCCCCCTGATTTCTGGTTTATATTGCTCCGTTACTACGGATTCGTAAGCGCTCTGGCAACGGACCCACTGACGGATGAAACGACCTCCGGAACCGGATGAAAGGGTCCGTATCCGTAATTACCGTAGGGTGTGAATGGGCCTTAACGTGAGAGTTCTGTTCTTATATTCTCACTTTAAAGAAAAATACACGTTTACATTTTATACTTTCAGTTTATTAAGTTTGAGCACTTTTAAAATAAAAATGCATTTGGTAGCAACAGCTTATGGGTGAATTCTTAATTATTTTAATCATAATAATAATGCACTGGTTAGTGTCCCAGTAGGAGCCCACTGTTGCAGATATAGACACCTCAAATATGTCAAAACAGACACCTCTGTTTATTGTCCTGGATTACCTTTCTTGAAGGTAGATTTATGATGACCCTTTTCACCAGTCTTCCAGCCATCAGTAACTACCAACTACCAGTAACTATTTGCTGATTAATATCAATATAATACTAGTTTTAACATGTTGCTTCTGTACACAGTCAGGAAACAGCTCAAATACATTTTTTATAACACTAAACCCCGAATTGGATTGAATCGGATCGAATCGATTAAATCGGATTAAATCGAAAAAAATCGATTCTTAATCTTCATAATTGGAATCGGATCGATTCTTGGAATTTGAATCAATACCCAGCCCTAGTAGTGATACAGTGTCTGAGTTAGAGGGACAGTGTCTGAGGTAGTGATACAGTGTCTGAGGTGGAGGGACAGTGTCTGAGTTAGAGGGACAGTGTCTGAGTTAGAGGGACAGTGTCTGAGGTAGAGGGACAGTGTCTGAGTTAGAGGGACAGTGTCTGAGGTAGTGATACAGTGTCTGAGGTGGAGGGACAGTGTCTGAGGTGGAGGGACAGTGTCTGAGGTGGAGGGACAGTGTCTGAGGTAGTGATACAGTGTCTGAGTTAGAGGGACAGTGTCTGAGGTAGTGATACAGTGTCTGAGGTAGTGATACAGTGTCTGAGGTGGAGGGACAGTGTCTGAGTTAGAGGGACAGTGTCTGAGGTAGTGATACAGTGTCTGAGGTAGTGATACAGTGTCTGAGTTGGAGGGACAGTGTCTGAGTTAGAGGGACAGTGTCTGAGGTAGTGATACAGTGTCTGAGGTAGAGGGACAGTGTCTGAGGTGGAGGGACAGTGTCTGAGGTAGTGATACAGTGTCTGAGTTAGAGGGACAGCATCTGAGGTAGTGATACAGTGTCTGAGGTAGAGGGACAGTGTCTGAGGTAGTGATACAGTGTCTGAGGTAGTGATACAGTGTCTGAGGTGGAGGGACAGTGTCTGAGGTGGAGGGACAGTGTCTGAGTTAGAGGGACAGTGTGTGAGGTAGTGATGCAGTGTCTGAGTTAGAGGGACAGTGTCTGAGGTGGAGGGACAGTGTCTGAGGTAGTGATACAGTGTCTGAGTTAGAGGGACAGTGTCTGAGGTGGTGAGACAGTGTCTGAGGTGGAAGGACAGTGTCTGAGGTAGTGATACAGTGTCTGAGGTAGAGGGACAGTGTCTGAGGTAGTGATACAGTGTCTGAGTTAGAGGGACAGTGTCTGAGGTAGAGGGACAGTGTCTGAGGTAGTGATACAGTGTCTGAGTTAGAGGGACAGTGTCTGAGGTGGTGAGACAGTGTCTGAGGTGGAGGGACAGTGTCTGAGGTAGTGATACAGTGTCTGAGGTAGAGGGACAGTGTCTGAGGTAGTGATACAGTGTCTGAGTTAGAGGGACAGTGTCTGAGGTAGAGGGACAGTGTCTGAGGTGGAGGGACAGTGTCTGAGGTAGTGATACAGTGTCTGAGGTAGAGGGACAGTGTCTGAGGTAGTGATACAGTGTCTGAGTTAGAGGGACAGTGTCTGAGGTAGAGGGACAGTTTCTGAGGTGGATGGACAGTGTCTGAGGTAGTGATACAGTGTCTGAGGTGGAGGGACAGTGTCTGAGTTAGAGGGACAGTGTCTGAGGTAGTGATACAGTGTCTGAGGTGGAGGGACAGTGTCTGAGGTAGAGGGACAGTGTCTGAGGTAGAGGGACAGTGTCTGAGGTAGTGATACAGTGTCTGAGGTAGTGATACAGTGTCTGAGGTGGAGGGACAGTGTCTGAGTTAGAGGGACAGTGTCTGAGGTAGTGATACAGTGTCTGAGGTAGTGATACAGTGTCTGAGTTGGAGGGACAGTGTCTGAGGTAGTGATACAGTGTCTGAGGTAGAGGGACAGTGTCTGAGGTGGAGGGACAGTGTCTGAGGTAGTGATACAGTGTCTGAGTTAGAGGGACAGTGTCTGAGGTAGTGATACAGTGTCTGAGGTAGTGATACAGTGTCTGAGTTAGAGGGACAGTGTCTGAGGTAGTGATACAGTGTCTGAGGTAGAGGGACAGTGTCTGAGGTGGAGGGACAGTGTCTGAGGTAGTGATACAGTGTCTGAGGTAGTGATACAGTGTCTGAGGTAGAGGGACAGTGTCTGAGGTAGTGATACAGTGTCTGAGGTAGTGATACAGTGTCTGAGGTGGAGGGACAGTGTCTGAGGTGGAGGGACAGTGTCTGAGTTAGAGGGACAGTGTGTGAGGTAGTGATGCAGTGTCTGAGTTAGAGGGACAGTGTCTGAGGTGGAGGGACAGTGTCCGAGGTAGAGGGACAGTGTCTGAGGTAGAGGGACAGTGTCTGAGGTAGTGATACAGTGTCTGAGTTAGAGGGACAGTGTCTGAGGTGGTGAGACAGTGTCTGAGGTGGAGGGACAGTGTCTGAGGTAGTGATACAGTGTCTGAGGTAGAGGGACAGTGTCTGAGGTAGTGATACAGTGTCTGAGTTAGAGGGACAGTGTCTGAGGTAGAGGGACAGTGTCTGAGGTGGAGGGACAGTGTCTGAGGTAGTGATACAGTGTCTGAGGTAGAGGGACAGTGTCTGAGGTAGTGATACAGTGTCTGAGTTAGAGGGACAGTGTCTGAGGTAGAGGGACAGTTTCTGAGGTGGAGGGACAGTGTCTGAGGTAGTGATACAGTGTCTGGGGTGGAGGGACAGTGTCTGAGTTAGAGGGACAGTGTCTGAGTTAGAGGGACAGTGTCTGAGGTAGTGATACAGTGTCTGAGGTGGAGGGACAGTGTCTGAGGTAGAGGGACAGTGTCTGAGGTAGAGGGACAGTGTCTGAGGTAGTGATACAGTGTCTGAGGTAGAGGGACAGTGTCTGAGGTAGTGATACAGTGTCTGAGTTAGAGGGACAGTGTCTGAGGTAGAGGGACAGTTTCTGAGGTGGAGGGACAGTGTCTGAGGTAGTGATACAGTGTCTGAGGTGGAGGGACAGTGTCTGAGGTAGAGGGACAGTGTCTGAGGTAGAGGGACAGTGTCTGAGGTGGAGGGACAGTGTCTGAGGTAGTGATACAGTGTCTGAGGTAGTGATACAGTGTCTGAGGTAGAGGGACAGTGTCTGAGGTAGAGGGTAAATATTGCTCCTGGCTATAAGTGTTTCCCTTTCACCTGAACAGATGTGTCAGACGCCTCAGGGGAAGAGGAGTCAAATTGAGCTTATTTTCCAGTGCCTCCCCTGTTCTCTGGACAAAAGAAACATGCCAAGCGTGTGGCTAAACTATTTTGCAGCTGATGATAACTCCAAGAATGCTGGATGCCCTTCTCATAGTTTCATAGTTCACTCCTTGAACTGGATTGTAACTGTGTACAAAGAGTTTTGTTGGTTGTTTACATAGGTTCATGCATTCTCTTGAACAAACAAAACAGTAGTTTCAAGTAGTCTTTTGTTGATAACTAATAATCTCTCAACAGAATAACTAACATTGTCATGGATTAATCAGAGGAAAATTTGGACACAGTTGCAGTCACATTTTCTCACCAGTGGAACAGTTCAAGGGTCAGATACAAGCCATCAGACCTCAGACCAACCCAGTAATCTGTACCTCAATCCCAAACCTAATCTTAATCCTAACCCAAATACTAACCTTAATGTTAACAATAAAACTAATCCTAACCCTCACCATGATCTTAATCCTGATTCTAACCCTAACCAAAATCCAGTTATAATCCAGTTATTAAATGTTAATGGTATATCTATAACATATAGGTTGTGTAGTTTGTTAAGCATGCTAAAATGATAGTTCTGGTTACATGCAGTGACTTCTGAGATCTACATGTACAGATATGGACACCCCAAATAAAGTGAAAAGCAACTGGCCATCAGATTATAGAGATAGAGGCCAACAGATTATTATATACATAGTTAATTAACATCACCTTGAACAACCTACTACATGTATTCAGATAATACTGCTGCATCATTGATATGTTACTGCGCGTCTGTTTATTTAGTGTTTGAGTGTTTATTTAAGGACCACTCAAAATAAAAGTGTCACTCACAATAAAGTGTCCCTGGTCAAATACAGCGAGGGCCATTACACTCACTGTCCTCTTGCTCCTTCAGCCTGAGCAGCGTAAACGCGGGGAAACTGGCTCGAGGGGACTTGCGGGACTGCTTCTTACCCTGCACGCCCAGCGGATGTATGGAGCTCATCGCCACGACCGGTGAGGCCCAGTTAGTCCAGCCGAGCGGGCCCGAGCACCAGACTTAACACCCTCTCTGCACGCAGTGCTCGGACGTGTGTTCACTAGTGTTCACTAGCCTGGTGAGGGCGAGGTTGTGAAGCGGCCTGACCGACGCTGTGTGCAGGTGTGTCGGTGGCGGGCAGGAACGCGGTTGTGGTTGGCCGCAGTAAGATTGTGGGAGCGCCCATGCACGATCTCCTCCTGTGGAACCATGCCACCGTGACCTGCTGCCACTCCAAGACTCCAGACCTGGCAGCACATGTGATGCCCCCTCACATCTTTCTCATCCTTCACGCATATTGATGAGTGCTTCTTAACCCCACACATGCATATTGATGAGTGCTTCTTAACCTCACACATGCATATTGATGAGTGCTTCTTAACCCCACACATGCATATTGATGAGTGCCTCTTAACCCCACACATGCATATTGATGAGTGCTTCTTAATCCCATAGCCTATACTGTATAATACAGCAGAAAATATATCACTTATACTGGTAGGTTAAATCTCAAAATAATTGCTCACCCAACTGGAAACTAGACTAAGAATAAGGAATACAATATAAATAGAATATAAAGACTTCAAGATCATAGACTAGGCAATGCATTCTTTTCATGTTGTGAAATGCAACGTGCAAAATTTTCTTGCGTGCATTCCCTCATATCTGTACGGTGGACGTGAAGGAGAAGGCTGTAGAGAAGATCTTTAGATGATGTGGTTGTCTGTGCAGGTGGGCAGGGCAGACATCCTGGTGGTGGGGGCGGGCAAGGCCGAGATGGTGAGAGGAGACTGGATCAAAGAGGGAGCCGTGGTCATCGACTGTGGCATCAATCACATTCCAGGTGCCGCTTTTTTTTGCTTCAGGGTTTGTTTTTGAACATTAGGTGCCTAATGGACTCTGCCTAGACCTGCCCACAAACGGGTCTGGGACAGATCCATCACTCGAGGGAAAAGTCAAATAAATTGATGTAGTGTTATATTTTAAGGTCAGTCATTCAAAAATGCAACCGTGTTTATGAACTGTTTACACAAGCTGATGAACGGAACAGTTTTACAGCGCTCGCATTCAAGTAAAAGTTACACGTATAAGAGTAATGTGATGTTTCCTCAGTTATGGTGGTCATTTACTTGTGACAGACTGTATGGTATGTGTGGTATGTTTTGTTTCTTTTTAACTGCACGTCACTTTGAAATTTAGCCATTGTGGTTTCTCAGCTGACACAAACTTTATGAACTCGGCAAAGTCACAAGCTCCTAGAAAGAACATAGAGTAAAAACAGGATCCATGTCTTGGAAAACCAACCAAAATAAGTTTCGACATAATGGCGAACAACATTATTAGTACAGCAGCAGACTGCATGATCTGTCTTACTCTCCGCCTGTGTTGGCAGACAGCAGCAGGCCCAGTGGCACACGGGTGGTGGGGGATGTTCACTACCAATCGGCCAAGGAGCGGGCGAAGTTCATCACCCCGGTCCCCGGAGGAGTGGGGCCCATGACGGTAGCCATGCTGATGGAGGTATCAGAGCACGGTATCTTTTTACATCAGCACTTAGGAGATGTGTGCTAGTGCAAAATGGTGGCATGCATCCTCATCTTCAGCAGATAATGATCATTTGTGCAATCTTTGTGACAAGTCAGCATTTATCAGCTACATCTTTCTGTGGTTAGACAAAGAATAGGGAAGTCATCACAGAGCAGAGTTTAAGTCATTTGTGTCAGTGTCGGTTGATGTCTTTGCTTTACTAAAGGTCAAACAGTGAGTAATGTTCCCAATGGTTCTGCAACAAAAGCCTTGATTTAATTTACTTCAAAATGAGCTTCAGTTCAACTGTAAATCTAAATGTTCAAAATGCATCCAGTCCTCTTACTCATCTGTGATAATACTGTAACAAAGATGTTGTTATTACTGAAATCGGTTAATACTAATATATCACTTCAATGCTTTGTGACTAGTGCAGCAGTTATATAAATACTTATGCTCACCATACCTTTTTCATATAAATATTACCTTCCTTTAACAGAATACAGTCAAGAGCGCTCAGCAGTTTCTGAAGAACTACAGGACTGGAAATTGGAGCGTGTCCTGCAAAAAGGTGAAATCACAGAAACCCCAGCCAAGGTATACTTACACGCCTGACGTTAGAATAGCCACAGAGGACCGTGCAAACGTTTGAGCACATAGAACAGAAAGGTGTAATGGCCACAGTAGTTCATGAATTCTTATAAACAGAATTGTTTTTTTCCCTATACATTTAGTCACGTCGATGTGCCTCCAAACAGCACTGATTTCTCCAACTCTGCCCCTAGTGATACCCAGATCTCTCACTCATGGCCTGGAAAACCGATTGGTCAGCTCGCCAAAGAAGTAGGCTTGTTCCCTACGGAGGTGGAGCTATATGGCACCGGCAGGGCCAAGGTGAGCCTGGGTGTCCTCAAACGTCTGGACAAACGGCCTGATGGGAAATATGTGGTGGTCACAGGGTAAGGTTCAATTTCAGTCTGGCTCAGACATCAGAACCTCAACATTCTATATGTTATGCGTAATTCTACATGATGTATAATTGGTGGCAAGCATCATATAATTAAATTCACAGTGTTGATCTGAAATCGAAATGTAGAAGTTACCTTTTAAACCGAGCTTAATCAGTACCCAAAGATCATAAAGGAAACTACAATGAGGGATTTGTGAAGTTTATTTTATGTATATCATGTGCAGTTCGAGCTAGTTAGTTGCGAACTCCAAACTGAATTTCCATTTTTCAAGTATTTTCAAGTATTCTTTCTTGCTTTATGTGATGAGGATTGCGCCCAGCCCACTGGGTGAAGGCCACAGCACCACTGTACTGGGTCTGGCCCAGGCTTTAGGGGCTCACATGAACGTCAGCACTATCGCCTGTGTGGGACAAACCTCCTCACCATCCAGCGTTGGCATCAGAGGTGAAGATATGAAACATCTCATTGCGCATTGTCCGTTTGTAGGAACCGTTGCATGTATTCCAGATTAGGTCGCATGTGAAAATAACTACGTTGTCACTAGATTATGGAGAGCTGTAGAAATTTAATTACACATAAGTGCTCGGCACACAAAACTGACACACCCAAAACTATTGTTTGTATATAGGTGGTGCTGTCGGAGGTGGCTATTCTCAGGTCATACCCATAGAGGAGGTATGTTGGCTTCTTGTAACCCCTGGGTCTGAGTATGACAGACATTTATACTCATTCCCCTGTACAATCAATTTGCCTTGTGTGTACCTGCTTCTCCTCACATGCCTTCTAGGTCATTCTTCAGCCCTTAGGAGACTCTCATGCTGTTTCTACAGCCAGTAGCCTGGTCTTAGACACCATCACAGCATACTCACTCTACCAGTGCGAAAACTCTGAGGTTAGATGGGTATTAGTATGTGTTGTGTCTTGTTGTATAGTGTGTGTGTGTGTGTGTGTGTGTGTGTGGGGCGGGGTTTCTGCGTGTGTATGTGTGTGTCCATGTTTGTTCTGAAAATGTTCCTGTCTGGCAGGTTTTATTTGATCTCTTGGTGCCACTCACAGGTGGTCATCAGACATTCTCGCCTTCCCAACTCAAGAGACTGCAGGTATGAGAAGCATGTTTTTAGCACTTATCTACACAGAATAAATACAAAACACAAAAGCACAGTCAACACAGATCAGCCCAGACTGTGCTGATGAACCCAGTCAACACAGATCAGTCCAGACTGTGCTGATGAACCCAGTCAACACAGATCAGTCCAGACTGTGCTGATGAACCCAGTCAACACAGATCAGTCCAGACTATGCTGATCAAATGAAACACTGAAACACTTAAAAGTCACAGGGAGCTTTGTGACCTCTTTGCAGAAACTTGACATTGTGAAATCGGATCCCTCAACCCTGACAAACGAGGAGAGAAGACGTTTTGTTCAACTGGACATTAACTTAAAAACCAAGGCGGTGTGTATCAACACTGGAGTTATTCGTTGCTATGCTGCCAACTTCTGACAAAACACCTTAATTATACTTTCTCAGTATTTACAGTACAGAGTCTCGGAGGCTCATTGACTATGACAGGTCACTTAACTTGAAAGCTGCATTTGCTGCAGGACCGTGCTGTCCTGGAGGGTGAGATCAGGGCCGTGCTTTCTCTGAGCACCAGCCCACAGGACCTGCGGCACAGGCTGGCCAAGATGGTGGTGGCTGACAGCCAATCAGGAGAGCCGATCACCATCGATGACCTGGTGAGTGTGCAGGACTCGTCTGCTCAGAACCGATGACGAGTCTGGATGTGTGTGTGTGTGTGTGTGTGTGTGTGTGTGTGAGAGAGAGAGAGAGAGAGAGTGAGAACTAAGGTTTTGCTGTTTGGTCATTACAGGGTGTGAGTGCTGTCTTAGCTCTGCTGCTGAACCGAGCCCTGAAACCCTGCCTGATGCAGACTTTGGAAGTATGAAACAGTTCAGTTATGATATGAAATCATTATGAGTTTGAAAAAGTAATTGATTACTCAGAATATATATATATATATATATATATATATATATATATATATATATATATATATATATATATATATTCCAAGATCTGTGTGTAGTGTGGTTTATCCCATATCCTTATATCCTTGCATGTATGTTGCATCAGTATTCAACCCCTTGGAAAGTTTTGCAGTATTGGTGAATGACGCGTCATACATGTCATATGGTGAATAAAAATAACAGTGAACATACCTTCATGTTAGTAAATATTCTTATATTAATATTTGTCTTCCTACACAGTAAATTATGTCTAAAGAGTATTTTAGGGTCCTGCTTTTTGTATGCCAAAATTTAGCTCTAATTTATGGAAGTTACTCTAATATTCCTAAGTGAATGTTATTTTAATTCATGGAAATAAGAAAGATTTAGATATATAAGATATATAAGAAGAACATAGATTAGAAAATGAGTTACTGCCATGGATGACTGAAGTAATAACAGATAGCATCAGGTATTCTCTCTCTCTTTCTCTCACTCTTTCTCTCTCTCTCTCTCTCTCTTTCACACACACACACACACACACACACACACACACACACACACACACACACACACACACACACACACACACACACTGTTCTTTTTTCACTCTCTCTCTCTCTCTCTCTCTCTCACACACACACACACACACCCACACACACACACACACTGTCATTCTCTCACATTCCCTCACAGGGGACCCCAGCGTTTCTTCACATGGCCCACTGCAGTCCCTCTGTCATGGCAGATAAAATAGCTCTAAAACTGGTGGGCTCACAGGGCTTCGTGGGTAAGCCATACTCGATCAGTCTCTTCTTCTTTAAGTTAGTAGCGAAGCATTCATTTGAGTCATTATCTTTAAGGTTTAGAATCGCTAAATACAGCCACATATACTAGACATTCATAAAATGTCTAATAATAGTAACTTTTTAATTACTATTTTAATTGCTGAAATAATAATAATTGTATAAAAACAGGTATAAGCAAAGCAATAGCCACACGTGTGAACCATGATTCTCCTTCACATCCTTCACCTCCTTCACCACCACCTCCTTCACCTCCACCACCTCCTCCATCCCCCCAATCCCCCAGTCACAGACACAGCTCATGGGGCCGACGTTGGCCTGGAGAGATTCTTCAACATCACCTGCCGCTCCTCAGGCCTCCAGCCTGACGTGGTGGTGCTGGTGGCCACCGTGCGAGCGTTGAAGATGCATGGGGGCGGCCCACAGGTGAGTCCAGCCCTGTGACAGGTGTGAGGTCCCGCTGCTTCTTGGCCAATGAAGACGGTGAGTGTAACCATTGTGTTTTTGATCACAGATCAGAGCGGGTTTTCCCTTGCCCGTGCAGTATTCACAAGAGGTAAGGTCTCTATCCCCTCAAGCCATTAATCCTGTTTTTTTGTTCTTGACTTATTGCCAATATGCGTGTGTGTGTGTCTGTGTGTGTGTGTGTATTTGTATCTTACTGTTTTATTTTGTTGATTGATTTATTGCAATCAAAGATGTTGTAATCCAGTAGACTTTAAAGTTGTTCATTTCAGAGGGCTTAATATGCAGAGTAAAGTGGTGGTGTGCAGTGTGGTGTGTAAGGTGACAGCTCACAGGGGTGAGAGGTGTGAAGTAACTCTTTAAATCCTCCCTGTAGAACCTGACCCTGCTGGTGAAGGGTTGCTCACATCTGAAGAAACAGGTGGATAATGCCATGATACACGGTTTACCAGTGATAGTGGCTGTAAACACCTTCAGGTCAGGCATACACACACACACACACACACACACACACACACACACACACACACACACACACACAGAGAGCTCTAACCTGTTCTAATGTCATTTTGGCAGTAGCTCTGACACTGAAGCTGAGCTTGAACTGGTGTGTAACCAGGCGAGGCAGGCTGGCGTGTTTGATGCAGTGCAGTGCACAAACTGGTCTGATGGGGGCGCTGGAGCACTGGCTCTGGCACAGAGCGTTCAGAGAGCAGCTGAGACACGCAGGCCGTTTCGCTTCCTCTACGACCTTCAGGTGAAGACCACCAGCCACCGGCTGAGGGTGTAAAATTCAAAAACAGTGTAGTACATTTGTCTTAAAGTAGAACATTGGAGTGGAAGAGTGGAACAATGTAACTGTACACTTTGAATCCGAGTTTACCACAGAGAAGTCTTTAAAGGTCAGGTCATTTTTACGATGCTTAGCCCTCGACTAATGACCAGTCGGGACAGGGGGACCTTTAGGTCATTATTAATCTTCTGGACTAGATTTATTTTCCACATGCACAACTAAAAAAGCCTCACCATGTGTCCCTCAAAGAATATGAACAAGACCAATTAACACCTCTTGTACAAAGGCGTTTCATTATCGCTCTATTTACATCGTCCAGACAGATTTCATGGACGAGGCCTAAATATAACCAGCAGGAAAACTTCATGGCAACGTTAAACTGTATCGGACACACTTTATAAGATTCCTTATAGTATCTGGTTTTCACTGAGAGTTATGCGATTTTCTAGATGCCGATCACTGAAAAGGTCGAAAAAGTGGCCCAGACAATGTACGGTGCTAAGGACGTGGAGTTGTCTCCCAAAGCCAAAGATAAGCTGGACCTCTACATCAAGCAAGTCAGTACCGTTATAACACACACTTTACTAGACGGTACTAGTAACGGTACTAGAATGCACCAACATGCAGGTTTTACATATATTCTTTATTAAATGTCTTATTTGTTTTGGTTAAGGGCTTTGGTAGTTTCCCAGTGCGCATAGCCAAGACTCACTTCTCCTTGAGTCATGATCCAAAGATGAAAGGGGTGCCCACAGACTTCGTGCTGCCGGTAGCAGACATCCAGGCCAACGTGGGGGCTGGCGTACTCTGTGTTCTGGTAGACACGGTGAGCTTTCTACCCTCCACCGTACTCTTTACATGTGCATGGAGCTGCCATTAACTTCTATGCTGAAACACATCAGGTTCCCAGATATTCCAGGATCCCAGATGTGTGACACATTAAACAATATGTTTTAATTATGTATTCGGTTAGGCTAATAGGCCACTCATTTAGCAGCATTTCTTCATTTTTTTTGTAATAGTTTGTTTAAACCATTTATTTAAACTCATGTCGATTTAAAATTACTTATTTGGTTACTTTACAAATTACAGTATAAACTATGAATTGGCTAGCTGTTTTTTTGGAAAGCCTTTCACATCAGTCCGATATGAATGATGTAAGGAACATTCGTCACTAAATCGGTAAGACAAGCAGCATTTGTTGCTCGTGAACACCTTCACATATCGACACTGAAGCCACACGATTTGAACGAGGGCCGGCAGCAGTCAGCGCACTGAGACAGTCGTTCGGTGGGATGAGTCAGCCGCAGTGATGAGTATGAGAGAATGTGGTTCAGACGCACGGAGTGGGTATTTCTGTCCCGACGTGTTGCTAGGTTGCAAGTCGGCGTGGAGCACGAGCACCTCAGTACGAGATGCTATTGGTCCGAGTGACCTTAATCCATTTCACAGCACACGTTTTATACATTTGTTTTTAGCTCCACATCTTTGGGCTTGTTTTCAGGACAAAAAAAATATGCACATGTACATTTGTGGTTAAGCTGGCCTAAATAAGAAAAATGCATCAGATGGTGTTGCTGATTTAGTGTTGATGATTCTTCTGCTATGGTTAAATAGCTTTAAATTCCTTATGTTGTTGGTGATAGGACTGCCCTGAAGATCCTGTGTGGCCGTGGTTGAGAGACAGCAACGACCTCTACAGTAACAGCCATTAGCTCCACTGTATTATATGTTGCCAAGTGAATTATGTTTTGGAAGTTTAAAATAGTCACACTGATCAAACAGTATTGGGATAATCCATGTCTGTCCCATTCGGTGGAAAGATTACTCCAGATACTGATGCTTTCTGACAACCATCCACAGTACCAACGCAGTGGGTGGAGACTGGTAAATTCTTAATGTGGAACACCAATGAGCTTCAATGTGTACTGGGGAAAACCAGAGAGAAAGTGACATTTTGTCCATCGAGGCTGGGAGAATGTTTCAGGTCATCTCTATCCATCCAACTGAAAAAAGAATGTGCTTTTATCCAGAGCTCTGCTTTCGAGCATTATCACAAAGAAGGAAACACCTCTCCAAATAGCCCAATTGTTTCCCCTGAGAATTGCATGTCAATAATTGTCTCAGTGTGTTATCCAGCCGGTCTGTCACGGTACCATCTGCTGCTCTGAGCATGACGAGTTCATTAATATTGTTTAATAAACTGAAGAGAGGAGCGCAGTAGAGATGTCTAATGTTTTACTGCAAACGTTAGCATTACTGTGTTGTTGTCTTACTAATGTTTTACTGCAAACGTTAGCATTACTGTGTTGTTGTCTTACTAATGTTTTACTGCAAACGTTAGCATTACTGTGTTGTTTTCTTACTAATGTTTTACTGCCAACGTTAGCATTACTAAGTATATAAGTATATAAAGTAAATTTTGACTCTACTCAATATTAGTCTTACAATATGAGGAACAGGGTTGCGTTCACTGAGTGACACACACAACTTGGACAAACATATTTGGAAAAAAACCTTGAAAATTGTTAGAGCACTTACCATTTTTCTTGCCATGTGGGCAGGAAATGTCCTTGTGATGCAAATTCCTTTGTGCCAGTACACAAATATTTTTAACCCTTTCTCTGCCAGATAAAATTCCTTATGGTAACAGGGCTGCGCGCATATTGTGGGACACAACTTAATAGTGTAAAAACTGTGACATGCAATACAATGTAGTCCAAAGAAGTTGTTTTCATAAGTAAAGGAGATGCATTTCAACAATATACAAGAGGAAGTAATTTATTTAGAGCTTATTTAAATTGTTAAATTTGGCAAAGGAGTTGGTCACCCAATGTGTGGGACAAGAGAAAATGGCCATTTTTTGAGGTGGTTCAAAGGTATTCGGTCTTTTGAATAATATCTAAGGCACTTATTTTTCCACCAAATTTTACAGTTTGTCTTATAACAAGTACAATGTTAAAAAAATTGTCATTTAGATATTTTGGATATGTACATTTGGAAATTTAAGTGGTGGGACTGGAAATGTACCAAAATCCTCGAATGACCCTTATGCAGTATTTAACAAGTCCTTCAGTGAACACGAATCCAATTCTTTTCAGATATCCCGTTTTACATGTCAGTATGTGCCAATTTGGTAAACGACAACAAAGCGTGACTTGTATGATTTTTCTTAACATTTTCCATAACTGTTTTGCATCTGGCACCCTCATGTAGGGATCCACCTGAACTGGATTTCTTATTGCCGTTATCTTGAGCTTACATGACGTTACCTTGTGACCCTCCATTAAAACTGGAGTTGCTATGGCTACAAAGCAAATGGCATGGTCTGTACAATTGCATTAGTGTGTCTTTCTCCTAAGCTAATGAATGCATTGTTTACATGCCAAACATTTAGATTTTATACTGAATATTATTTAGGGCTCTACAAAAAAGTCATGTCCGTGTACTCCACCATATTTTTAATAAATTTTTGATTAATGTTTTACTAGGACACTTCATTTGGTGTTTATTTAATAAAGTGTATGTTTTCTGGAGAGTTCTTATTTCCTTAGTTCTTATCTTTCACTCTGACATTTATTCTGAAATGCAATTTTCCTTCAGGAGAGACGAAGCACTTTTGACTCAGGCCATCATTAAATATGTAGAGAGCTGAGAGGTTCCTCCGCTGAGATACGCTGGCCTCTCCTACATCATGCTGATGAGCTGGACTTCAACTGCAAACGAATAATCTCCCCAACCTCACAGCTCTTATCCACTTCAGTCATTTCATTGATTTGTGCTGCTCGTACACTACTTACAGTGTCCAAAAGCCACATAGGAGACCTACAGCATGGTGATGCGATTTATAGATAGTGATTTTTAATTTGACTGTTACGTTATCTGTAATAACACTACGCGTATCTACAGCAGTAATACTGAGTACTCTCAGTGTGCCTTTGGGCAGGTGGAGCAGAAAAGACCGTTGAGCTTTCCCACCTGCTTCGGGTGTTGTGTGGCTGAACATTTAACAAGCAGTCCGTTTTTAAACCTGAAATAGAACTGCTCGCAGGAAAGACAGAGACCTCCAAACGCACAACATTCTGCACACCTCTGTAAAGACAAGATGATACGGTCTTGCAAAGTTCCAACACAAAGGAGCACAGGAAGGTGGAGAGAGGGTCCCTGTTTAAAGCACAGCGTGATAATGTGAGCTTTGATAATCCTGTGGTCGAAACAGCCCAGTCTGTTGAAAAGAGCTTCATGGACGCACACTGTCCAGCAGGTCCAGAAAACAGTTTAGAAAGAATTGTAGGCAATTTGTTTATTTGCAAGAATTTGCAAATAAAACCGATGTCATTGTTACCTCTGAGATTTACTTTTACCTTTGCTATATCTTGCTGATGAGTAAACATTTGAATTCTTAAAATGTTTTATTAAGATCAATAGTAAATAATGTATGTTAAATAGGTTTAACTATTTAACATACAGTACTAGGGTCCTATGCAACTAAATCAGTTTTTACTTTAGTACGTTTAGCTTCCGTTTTTAAATCGTTGTAAATATTTTACACACAATCATGACTGTAGATGCTGATAAACTAACCTTCCTAAACATGAATTTTAAATAAACAGTGTTTGAGTTAGTAAAGTAAAGGGTATCGTAAAGGGTTAGTAAAGTAAAGGGTATCGTTCGATAATTCGATGTCATGGACCAGAATCTGTCACTCAGGTGGTTGCTATGGAAACTGATGAGCGCATGGCCCGCTAGGTAACAGCATCCCTCCCAAGTTAAAGCGCTCGCGAGTGCGGAGCTGCTGGTGTTCGCAGTAACGAACCACGTCGCCGTTACACCCGTCGTGCTTTTACCACCTGGTGGGGAAATACGCAAACGTCTTTCTTTATGCAGGTAAGGTTTTTTTTTGTTTCTAATACTGGAGCTTGATACTGTGTATAGCCAGGGTTAAACTGTTCTTCAGAAATTAAACGGTCATTATGCACGTCAAAAATAGTTTTCCCGTTTGTGTTGGAAGCAGGCTGCTACCTCAGGAAGTAAACCTACAAAATGTTTGAATCTTCCTGTTTTAGAATTAGTCTATATTTCTAGCAAATAGTAAAAGTATGTCCCAAATTAGGCTACTGTCTCCCACTACCAAATAATACAAACAACAAAAACTCATTCTAGCCTACTCATTAAAAAATTTGGGAATATATGGTGTTTAAAACTGATTTGAAGTGATGATGATTACAAGGTCCTGTTTTATTTCTTAATTGTTTTTCTTCGCTCTGAACTCTCTGAAGTGTTAATCTGAAATGTTAGACATCTGTTATTCAGGGTGCAGCACAGAGAATGCTGTGGTACTTTAGGGACACACCCTAGTTAAGAGCTGCTATGCATATTCGCGTGAAAGTTGTATATAATGTGGACCATGTTATTAGAGTTATTATCCATGTAATCATTTAAAGGAAGTCTTTAAATGATATCCACCCATAAATGCATATGGCTATCTATATAGTTTCAATAAGGGTAGCCTATATTGTAACACAAAACATTAAAAATAAAATCACAGTCAGCAGTACATTAAGTGAATTTGTGTTTCATATATTCTCTAAAAAAATCATGTCTGACACCTCAGGCAATTTTCGATAATAGCCAAATATGATGACAGGTAATGACCATGTCAAGTTTGACACTAGCTTGAATTTCTTTATTGCTCTGCAGCCTTTCAGAAGACTGGACATGACATTATGACAGTGGAAGACAGTAGCTCTAAATAAATTACTCCATATTTTCTGGAAACCTGCCCCTCCTGCAGCTCAGCAAGTCTTGGTGCCTCTTAACAAACGATGGCAACAGAGGAGACAGATGGTGGAGAATTTCAGGAGAAAGCTGGTCTAAAACGGAAATTAACAGGCCCACCAAGACTTCTTTTGGGAAAACCTCTGTCTCCAGTTCGTGATGAGATAAAGTCAGAAGCTCATGTTTTGAGGAAGCAACAGCGACAGAAATGTAGTGAACCGGTCAAGGACACAACAGTAGAGCACCAAGACGAAGCAGGTTGTGAACCACCGTGTGTGTCCTGTTTGAGCCCTCAGACTGCCGTCGCTGGAAAGGAAGGGGCAACTTCATGCAATCTCCAAGAAAAACCTTTGGAAGTTATGTTGAATTTGGAAGAGAGCAGAGCAAACAGACCGCATGTCAAGAACAAGCTAAAGAGGACCGGGGCTAAATCCACCTTTAAAAGGATCTTCTCCCCTGCCATTGCGTGTGTCATGAGGAGAAACAACTCTGAGGAGCACCCTGAAGATAACACGACGCACAGAGCATGGGTTAGCCTTCGAGATGTTCCAGGGGACGGCAACACCACACAAGAATCTCTGACCATTCCTGGCGTTGCCTTGAGCGAAATCAAAAAGGGTAATAAAGAAGTATTCAAGAAGGCTGGTGCTGGAAAAAAGCGAAGAAACTTCCATGTAAGAATATGGCCTTTCTTCAAGAGGCTGTCGGTAACATCGGCAAGAAATCTGAGCCAGGAGGAGGGATGTTTGCGACCGTGTAGCGATACCTTTATCGAAACAGCCTCTGGAAAAAGCGTGGAAGTTGAGAGAAGCTTCTCTGCTGATAAACCGGATCGCTGTGCTTCTGAGTCATCTGGGGCAGCAGATGAGCATCTGGACGGATCAAGTGAGATTCATGAAGACACTTCCAGAATCCCTGAAGAACCCTGTCCGGGCAAAGATCCAGACCACAAGGAAGAGAGTCCAGAGGTTCTGAAACTGAGCGTGGAGGTGAGTGCGGATCCAAACACAGCGTTCCTTCATGAAGAAGCTGAACGGCTATGCTGTAACAAACAGGATGTGTGCAAACACCACCAACTCCCATATACAGTGGATGAAATGGACACAAAGGTACAGATGACTGAAATATTGGAACCTATAGGTCTAGTACAGTCTGACTCTCCACCACCATCTGTTGATGACTGCAGTTCAGACACTGAAGTGGCTGAGATGTCCTCAAATGTTCCCGTTACACATATGACAGCCGTTAATGAAACATATAAGATCGTACCTATTGAAAATGAAGTTAAAAGCAAACCAGTGATTACAATAGAAAATGTGCCTTCATCAGATGAAGAAAACCAAGAACCCTTAGAGAATAACCTTCCACAGTGTGGCAGACTGTCAACAGTTGTCTCAGTAAACGTCTCCTGTTACCCTCTGAAGATTAACAGCATGCCAAAGGACACTTCACAGATTTTGGACCAAAGTGAACACAAGAGTCTGCTCTCAGAGATTCTACTAGTGCAGACTGGCTTGTCTTTGGTGCGTGACGCCATTAGTGGTGCAGTGGAACAGCTTTCAGCTGAGGTACAGAATAATCAGACAGATCAGAGGAACACTTAATACACACAACACTACCACACACACTGAAAAAAAATGATACTGATACCCCCCACCCCCATCGCTAAAATATTTAGTCTCACAGTTGGATAAAAATCAATGTTTCATAATCAGTGTTAGCTGAGTAAGCATTGTAGTGCAATCATACATAGTTAGACTGTTTTTTCAAGCTCTGTTTCACTGGCTGGAAGTTAATTCATGGGTGTGTATTGTGTTGGTTGATTGATTTGTGTTATTTATAATGGTTTGCAAATTGTGATATAGTTATGATATGTTGTTGCTTAAAATATATTTTTATAGTTGAAATTACAATCACATGTAGCCTACTAATTCCTCTATAATCACAAGGCCAGGACATCAACTTGCATCAGATATCTTTGAATTCACAAAATCTGCCTAAAACATGAAATTTGTTCGTGGTTTATTTCATTATTTCTCCCACATTTCATATTTTTAGCCAGAATGTGACATTATCTCTCATATCACTGCAACATAACCCTAGTTTCTATAGCAATGGATAATCTACATGTCACAGCTACACAACCATGCAGTGATGTTACATTTTCTTTCCCCGTGGTTTATCCTCACAGGTGTCTTAGCCTTTGTGTAAATCTGGACAAAACAAAATGTCCCATATGTTCCCAGCCTGGTCCTGTTTTGAATTATGATGAACAGTGAACCCAGAGGGATCAGATATGATTTCAATAAATGGAAATATGTGGTCACAGCAGGCAGGAAAAAAAGTAATTTTTCTTCCTGTGGACCATATTCATATTTAAATATAGACCATTTAGTAAAATGCTTCTGTATTTTAGCAGGAAAAACTCACCAAAATGACCTCTTGTTTTGAGATTTGATTTAGTTTGTTTTCATCATGGCAGTTACGCTTTGTGAATCCTTCCTGTCAAACATTCTGTTGTTGACAACCACTCATGCCTGAACAATGCTCACACTTCTCAGGTAAATACTGCCCTCTAGTGGACAAATAGAGACGGGGAATTACCTTGAAAGTTTACGTACTAATTTATTGCAGTTAATCAGTATTAAGGGATGTTCATTGCTTTAAAATAAATAAAACACATCAATACTAAGACGAAGGGAAATTATACTGCAGATAATTGAAAATGTCATTTATTTAAAAAAATAATCAGTACACAGTATCACACAATATTACTCAGTTTTGATCAAATGAAGTCATAAAGAGGCTATTCAAGATGCACTCTACAAGTCACATAAGTATCACAGACATTTGCTTGTCACTGGTTTCTCATCACAGTACACTCACCTCTGCATTAGTGGTCAATAAATTTGAGATTTTTTTTTTATTTATTAACTACGAGACGTAAAGGTCAGGTGTCATTGCATGCCTTAGGCCAGAGCTGTTGACAGACGATCTTTAAGACGAGATGGCTCTGACTTCCTGAAGACCTGAAGTCAGTGATATTACTTCACCAGCCTTTCGTAACAACATTCTGACAGAAAGACTGTCAGAAAACAGCATAACCACAAAATCCCAGTTGTGTCATAAAATACAAGATGTTACGTTTATGTGGTAACGGTACCAAGTGAGGTGTTGTCATACTTTTAGTAACATGGTACACACAAAATATTCTTTGCCAAGTCTTTTGAGAATCGCAGAAAGTCAAAATGAGTGGTTTGGACACATTCTTTCATTACTGCTGTTGTGCAGACTTCTTAGAGCATTTCAGAGAATTAGGCACTACACTAATTTGGCAACACCAACATATCCAGCAATTAAAGAAGGAACACTGTTCTCATGACTGACCACATTACAGATTTGGTTAGGCAACACCATAAGTGCTTTTAGTTTCTGTGTTTCTTGTATATTGTTTCTAAGGCACTGAACCAAATCTTAACAGAATTTACTTCAGGATTTTGATTTTATCTGCAGGATTTTGTTTTCAAATTTAATCTACTGGCTACAGCACGTTAAGAAAACAACTGTGATATGTAACGTGTTGATATGTGTCACTGTTACAAGAACAGGCTGTAAAACTGAGTTGAAATTGTTTGTCCGTGCTGGTTTAGTTTTTTGTGCTCTGTTAATCAGAATAGTCTTTGATTATACGGAAATACTGAAAATGACACGCTGCCTTGTTCTTCGGTCCAGCTCGGTTATATTCACAAGCCACAATTCAATATACACAAACACTGAACTCATCAAGACAGGGGGTCTTAAAACAGTCTTCTCAAACAGAAACGTACTGATTGGAACTACATGAGACAGGACGGGGGGGGTGTCAAAGCCGAAGAGGAGGAGTCAAAACGCGAACCTCTCCCACTGGGGGCGGGCACAGCTGGAGTGAAGCATAAAACATCACTCCGCGGTCAGGCGGGCGTGCATCACTCCACAGTCACCGCGTCGACGCTCTCCTGCGACACCTCGGAGTCCAGAGAGTAGCAGGAACTGCCGTTGTCCTGAGTTTCCCGGGCCGCGTCCTCTGGCGCAGCGGGCCCGATGTCCGCCGGGCCCTCGCAGCCGTGTAGCAGCGGCCCGCAGAATCGGCCGTAGCGGTGGTAGCGCAGCGGTTTGCCCACGTGCGCGAACATGTGCTCCTGCAGCTGGCTCTTCTGGGAGAAACGCTGGTTGCACACGGCACAGGCCATCTTCCTCTTGCGCGTGAAGCCCGCCGGCGGGCTGCCCCCGCCCCCTCCGCCCGTCGCCACCGCCCCCGCGCCCGCCCCTCGCCGCGCCTCCGTCGCTAGCTCGTCCGCCAGCGCCTGGCTCTGTCTCAGCGCCTCCTCCAGGCTGCTCGCGTCCCCGCGCTCCTTCGGGACGCGCCTCTCGTCCCCGCCTCCGTCCTCGCTCGCCCCCTCCATCAGGGCGCAGGTGGCGTGGCCGAACAGGTGCTCGCGGAGGCCCTCGGGCGAGAGGCAGCGCTCGCCGCATCGGGGGCACAGCAGCGCCAGGGCGCCGTCCTTGAAGTGGCCCGGCTGGCACGGGCTGCCCTTGGCGGAGGCCAGGGAGGTGGGCGGGCCTCCCTCCTCCTCGCCCTCGTCCGGCTCCTCCTCCTCCACCCTCTCCTGCTTGATGCGGGACGAGATGTCGGAGTCGTCCCCCGAGGCGGTGGAAGAGACACCGTGCGGGCCGTGGGCCTGCCTGTCCGGGGGAAGCCCCTCCAGCCCCACCGCCAGAGCCGGCCGGCCGTGAGCCCGCCCGCTGGAACGTCCGTCCTCGGCGTCCCGCGAGCCGCCCGCCTTCAACGGCTCTTTGGTGGCCAGCTGAGAGGAGATCTGGATGCCGTAGAGGTTGGACATGCGGATGGTGTCGGAGGAAGCGTCGGGCCCGCCCTCTCCCGCCTTGTGGCAGAGCTGGTACGCGTGGAGGAACTTGATGCCGTCCTGAAGCCGGCTCTGATCCACAGGCTGCTTAGGGCCCATGCCCGTGTACATGATGTGTAGCAGGTAGCTGAAGACGTCTGGCTGGATATCGGTTGGCTGGATCTTAATGCACTCGCTGAATGTAGGGAAAAAATTCGCATTCATTTAACTAATCAAACACTGATCACTTCCAGCTGCATATTTAATGAGGACTATATCATGTTCGGTATCTCTGTTATGCAAATAAACAGTGAATATGCAGAATATTCAGAGTATTCTCTAATTATTTGTGTTCAAAAACTAACTTATCTTGCATATCTGCTTACTGCATAGCAAAACCACAGTGCTGAATGAATGTTGAGACATTGGGTGTGAACAATACACAAACAAACACAGTAAAAGTTCGTTCAGTGCCGCAGGTGTTACACTGAACATTCCTGTCCCGAGCTCACATTAACGGTGACATGTGAAGGGGTTTTAAAAGACCGACCAACCTGGACTGGTGGATGAAGATCATCTTGAAGTAGTTGGAGAAAGAGGCTAGCACTGCTCGATGAGCCTTAAAGTACACATTGCCGATGGCGACGGTGCAGTCACAGAGGAAACCAAATTCTCTCTGGACGTTCAGCTGTTTGAGGAGGAAGAGACTGTGGCCCGCCACATCCATGATGCCCTGTCTTAACCTACACACACACACACACACACACACACACACACATTATATATATATATATATATATATATATATATATATATATATATATATATATATATATATATATATACACACACACACACACACACACACACACACACACAGGATAGGGGGAAAATGTGGAAAAGACGACAAGAGGCACTACATCGGCAGGGTATTTATTATCATGTATGCCATACCATGTCAAACCAAAGTAGATTCACGATGACGGGACAACGGGCGACCTCTAATGGCGATAATAATTACAGATTTTGCATTTTTAGAGAAACCTAGGCCAGCTGTTTACATCTGGATGGGACTGTCCCAGTGATTCAGACGTTTGCTGGAACTATATGTCCGCCTTTGGCCTCAAACGCTTTAAGCGTATAGACGGAGACCCGCTAACAGCAGTGAATAGTCTTTATATTTCCACTGCATTCTGAACTTGCACCCATAGTTATCTAAGTGACATAGTACGTAAATTATATTTATGTTGGTTACATTAGGTTGTAATAGGCTTCGTGTAAAACCAGAACACGTTTGAGGCGTTTTAGCCAGGTAACGTGAGCCTGGTTTTCTCACGTCTCACGTCCTTTAACTCGGACGGTACCTGACGGACCGGCACACAAAGCACTTTTGGACACGGCACCGTTCGTCAGCGAGAACTGACAGCGCGATATATCCGCCCCCCTCACAACATACACCGAAATAATTGAGTTAATGCCGTTTTAACGCGGCTTGTGTGTGGACCGGCGACATTATTCGCGACAGCGTCGCCTCAGTTTTACAGGTTTAGTCCACACACACACACCGATGGAAACGGTGAAGAAACGCCGCTCGCGCCCGCGCATCCTCACAAATAAGCCACGCGCGTGCTCGCGCTAATATACACGTTCGTAAAACCAAACGAGGCGCTTTCTTACCACCTATTCGCCCGAAAACGCCGTTTTTACTCCGTATTTGTTGCAGCAGGGAAAAAATCTCTTACGCTCTCGCGTTTCTTCCTATGCGACTGACGGCTTAGCTTGTTATCCGTCACGTGACCATAATGTACATTAGCAGATCCAGACAAATGCATGAAGAAAACGTCGAATAATCAGTTTTTTCTGTCGGTGTTTCGTGCGGGGCGACGTCTGTGCACCGCGATCCAGCAACCGTGCACCAAAACGTGTAGCGAAGAAAAGAAATCGCTCATTAAAATCACACGCAGTGTGCAGCAAACTTTATTTATAAATCCACTTCACAAGTGCATTCATATCTGGAGGATTTTGTTAGAAAATCGATTAAACCATTTAAAATATAAAATAATCGATTAAACGATTCTTTTATAAGGTTTTATCTCTTTCTTCTAACTTCAGGGAAAGTGAGCGAGTGGTTTCCTCGGATGTGCATGTTTTCGTGTGTGGTTCTGTATCTGGACCGTATCTGGGCGGGTTGTGCGTGTGCGTGAGTGGGTCGGATCTCTCTCGGCGTCTCTGCCCGTATCTGGGCGGGTTGTATGTGTGCGTGAGTGGGCCGGATCTGTCCCAGTCTCGGCGTCTCTGCCCGTCCTGGGGCGGGTTGTGCGTGTGCGTGAGTGGGCCGGATCTCTCCGTCTGTGCGGTCGGTGCAGCTCTCAGCGCGGCTGTGCGGAAGTTCTTTCATCCCTGCTGCACAAGGGGCTTCGCCTCGCCATTAGCTACTCTCCTCACAACTTTCTGCTCGGATTCGGGCGAGAAAAGCAGCAAGTCTCCGGTTCCGTGTGTTTATTTGGACCCCTCGTTCGCCGTCATTCAGCACACGTTACCGTGGGTGAGTGTTTTTGGTGTGTTTTTTTGCGTGTAAACGTGAGGTAATGAGAAAGCGCTTCACGTACGTGCGGGAAGCAGCGCGGGGGTGGCGGTGCGCGCGTGCGTGAGACATCCGCCACAAAGCGGGCCAAACCCGCTCCTCCCGCCGTCGCCTCACGGCACTCGGCACTTATATCGCGTTCTTGCTTAAATATCGGTCGTATTTTATTTTTCTTGCACACTTTCCGACACGAACAGTTTGATTTTTACTTTTAGTGCGGTATGATTGACAGCCACAGCGCCCGCATGATTCCGTCTCCGAAATAGGCCAATGAAAACGCGTGGGCGGGATGTAAAAGCTCCGAACGGGCCAATGAAAACGCGGGGGCGGGATGTACAGCTCTGAGTTTCAGCACAACAAAGGGAAACTACATAGGTAGTTCACACTAGTCAATGTAGAATATCGCTACCTTTCCGTTTGATGTTGTTGACAGAATTTATGACTTTACCTCTTCTACATATAAGGTGAAGAAACCGTATTTTTGGCCTTTTTCCCACGCAAAGTGATTCAGCTACATAACTGCCACCCATATCTTACCACACACACACACTTAAAAGACATAATTACGTCTATAGTAAGTACGGGAGTTCACTCAACATTGACAACACTAAAACTATCAGGTCACACATCCTGATGATTAAAATGAAGCAGAAATGCTTTTTCATATGGGACCATTTCATGTTAGTAAACATGGTTTCAGTCCATTTGTATCTATGCCATGTTCAGATGTGTGTTGAACAGATGCCAGTTACCTCAAATCCTGTTACCTGTTACGAAAGAAAATAATAATCCAAAAATAATCCCAGCCCTGCTGGCCAACACAAATACCAAACTCTGATGTGACAAACAGTACCTTTAAGCAAATGTGTCAGATTTTCTGTCTTAAGGTGCTGTTATATTTATGGTGGGGGATCTTTTTTACGACCAGTGCTGCCTAAATACAAATTTAGTACTAGTTTGTGTAGAGGTCAGTTTGTGTTTTTTGTATTTTTCTTTGACACGCCATTATCTTGTGGTCATGCTCCGTGCGTGTGTCCCAGTCCTCCGCAGGGTGATGGCGAGGCCAAGCCACAGCGAGCATGTCCTGCAGCAGCTCAACAACCAGCGGGAATGGGGCTTCCTCTGCGACTGCTGCATCGCCATTGGCGATATTTACTTCAGGGCCCACAAAGCCGTGCTGGCGGCCTGCAGCTCCTATTTCAGGATGATGTTTATCCGCGACCAGCAGGGGGCGGCACGGCTCGACCTCAGCAACATGCAGATCAGCGCGGAGTGCTTCGACCTCATCCTGCAGCTCATGTACCTCGGCCGCATCATCGTGGACCACTACGAGTTCGAGGAGCTGAAGTCCTCCATGGCGTACCTTCAGATGTACTACATCCCCGACTCGCTGGAGGATCTCCGAGACATCCGCACGTCCAACCTCACTCCCTCCTCTTCGGCTTCGTCCTCCTCGTCCAGCTCATCGTCTTCCTCCGGCGTCGCCGGGAACAAGATGATGTTCGGCGTGCGCATGTTTGAGAAGCAGAAGACGAGCCCCGCGGCCAGCGAGTGCGCGCCCAAGACGGCGAGCGCTCGGCCGAACATTAACGTGTCGACCGTGCGGCCCGTGGAGGACGCGGTCCTGCCGCTCGCCCCCGCGCATTCGGATAACCTGGCTGAGCAGCCGTGCGACCTGAGGAAGAGGGCCTCGGGTCGAAGTTCTGCCCTAAAAGAACGTCCCCGCTTTGGCCGTACGTACACCTGTGACGACTGTGGCTTCGTCTTCAGCTGTGAGAAGCTTCTCATCGAACACATCCTCACCTGCACCAACCGCAAGGCGTACCAGGCCCCCAGAATGGGCAAGGGGGCCACCCACGAGTCCGGCAAGGCGGAGAGCTCCGCCTCCGAGGGCCCAGAGGACCACAGAGGAACCATCTGCAAGGGGGAAGAGGACTGGCCTGACCACAAGTCGGACTCCGAATCGGTCATCAGGTCCATTGCCACGGGAACGGACGGCGAGCCCACCATGGCGAGGAACATTACAATCAAGATGGAGCAGGACGAGGACTCGGAGGATGCGGAGATAGAAAGCATAAAGGTTGTCCAGGTGGGAAACCACAGCGTAGGGAGCTGCAAGGCACGTCGGAGGATGTTCGCCGACGACGTCGGAGACCACATGAGGTTCGACAGCGACGATGAGGCAGGGGTGTCGACGATGGACGACGGGTCCAGCGCTCTCGAGGGCCACAGTAAGGACGCCGGGCCGGACGCCAAGGTGCGCAGGATCAAAGAGGAGAAGCAGGACGGCGAGTGCATCCCGTGCGAGCTCTGCGGGACCCTGCTGACAGAAGAGGACCAATCCGCCCATTACATCTCCAACCACATGGGACATATATGTGCGTGCGGGCGGTGCGGCCAGGTGCTGATCAAGGGCAGGCAGCTTCAGGAGCACGCCGAACGCTGCGGTGAGTCGCAGTGCACGGAGACCGACTCGCCGGGCGAAGACTCCCCTCCGCCCGAAGACGGGCCGCCTTTGGACGAGGGCTTGCTGGACGCCGCCGACCTGGGCTTCCGTTGTCCCCTCTGCGGCCTGATCTTTGAGAGCGAAGGGCTCGCCGTCGAGCACACGCTGGCCTGCCCCGAGCAGGAGCCCTTCCGGGCCGCCACCGCGGAAGACGGCGCCGAGCCCGACCACCGGCGCAAGCACTTCTGTGCCATCTGCGGCAAAGGCTTCTACCAGCGCTGCCATCTCCGCGAGCACTACACCGTGCACACCAAGGAGAAGCAATTCACCTGCCAGACTTGCGGGAAGCAGTTTCTGCGCGAGCGCCAGCTCCGCCTACACACCGACATGCACAAGGGCATGGCGCGCTACGTGTGCCCCGTGTGCGACCAGGGCACCTTCCTCAAACACGACCACGTGCGTCACATGATCTCACACCTGTCGGCCGGAGAGACCATCTGCCAGGTGTGTTTTCAGATCTTCCCCAGCGGCGACCACCTGGAGAAGCACATGGATGTTCACCTGTACATTTGCGGAGTGTGCGGGGAGAAGTTTCGCCTCCGCAAAGACATGCGGAGCCACTATAACCTAAAACACACCAAGAGACAGTGAAATACAGAGAGAAAGCGTTTAAAGTGAATTTTTAAAATAAGCCATTCTATAAATGTGAGATGAGATCTATGCACTTAGACACCAAATAATAACCTATAAACTGCACTTTTGATGGTATGCATAATCCAGGTGTTTTTGTTCAATGTTTCATGTGGGATTCAGTGACCTCGGGCTTTAAGCGAACCTTGTGATTGGTTGAATCTCAATTCATCTTACATGTAATCAGTGAAAGACAGTATGTCATTGTTTTGCTTAACAAGCTCCTGAATCCCCAAATCAACATTTACGTTTTAGACCACAACACGTAGTCTCTCTTAACTTGATACAGATATTAAGCATGAATAAGGCTTTTTCTGTGACAAAAAATTACTTAATTTAAATATATATTTTTAATTTATACCCCTGGTAACGTCTTCTCGAGGATAGCTGTTCAAGAACAATGCGTCTTTGAGGCCCAGAGAACCGTATGTATCTAGCATTAATGTGTACTGTACGGGCCATTCTCCTGTTTGCAACAGAACACTAAAAGTACTGAATCTGATACAAACACTCTTCAGCCACGTCAGTTTCCTGTGTCAGAATTGTCTTATTTCCTTTAAATATAATCCAGGATTTAATGTATTAACTATGCAACATGTTCTTGTGAATGAATTTGTTTGGTCAAAATTCATCAAGAGCTGATAAGTGCTGTTATTAGACATTTTTTTTTAATTAAAAACATCTGTTTGGAAGATATTTTTTATAGTTTGTATACCATGCAAACTCTAGGTACACTATGGTATGGTTTTAGTCATATTTTAAGCATATTTTTACTGCTGTAATCGTTGAATGAAGCCCTGAGTAGAAAGCCTGTTTTCTCTGTATTATAAACACCCTTCATACAAAATCAATTCCATTCAATGATTTCATTCAGATTTCCTCCCCACAGTTACACACAGAAACAGTTGTGCCATCCGACAGGCAGTTGCGTTTTTAGCTCATATTTGGAAGGATTTAATGGTTCAGTGGGTGTAATGCGGAGACAGGCTTTTCACAGGGAACTTCAGTGGGCCTTTGTAAGCTAGCAGGGTTTCAAATGCTTGAAATATTTTATCAAAATCTTATACATTATCTCTTGAAGTATGTTTGGTCCTAGTGGACTGAAGACAAATCACAATATGAGCACAAAAAGAGTCTCGTTATACTTGATACAAGTTACGCATTTGATCGTATTTTATTTGACTAGTTTTCTTTTCAGCTCAAGTGTCGATTTCGGTGTGTGTATATAAGTTGTGCTTCTCATTCCTCAGGCACAAGTGCCATGACGTCTTTAGTGTGAGGTCAGGGTGTTGAACTATGACATGCGCCTTGATGCACATTGTGAGATTACAACATTAAAGACTAAAAGCTGCTCACTGTCTATCATTCCTAAATTGTGCCACTGTAGTGCCCCTTCCCAAGCTCTGTATGACCAGCCAGTGGTATTTGGGTTCAGGCCTTAAGAGCTACTCGTGAAACCATCTGACCAAACTCCTCTTGTGTGCTAAGCGGTGCGTTTTTATGTAGCTCAGCAGACGGGTGATGAGGAAATAGTTTTTGCCTCATGGTCTGCATCTGATCTACAGCTCATGTCACTGATGTGATTGGTTTTAAACGTGTGAACGTCTTGTGGCCGAGTTGTACGTCTTTAAGGAGTGGTCGCTTACTTAAGCATTTAAGCAAACGTGAGAAAAGAAAATGTGTTGCAGTCTAGACAAGTGTAATCAAGAGGAGTTCTTATTAAAAACATGCGTGGTTATTTAATCTCTATATTCACACACAACTAATGTACAATTTTTCAAATTACTTTCAGATTTTTCTTTATAAAATTTGGTGATTAGTGATATTTGGTGTTAAAAATATATTAAAATATAACACATTCAAGAGTGATGTTGTAAACATTAGAGAAACTTTGACATTACTTCAGTTGTTCCACTAATTCTCTTCAAAGTTTGTATCCTATTCTACCATTTATCATTTAAAACCATTGTCACTATTATAAGATATTTCCAGTGATGTCTAGGCAAGTAAAAACATGACTAATGAAAGTCAGCAAGGTAAACACAAGCATAATTCATATCTGACATTAGAAGCCTAATTTAAAAACCAGTATAAATTGTCATAGTAGCTGTTCAACTTCTAATAGTTGTGATGGGTTGTGAATGCCTCAAATGCAGAGACCATGTCCATCAATTTGAACAAATTCAAATGCAACCTGCATGTTTATCAGTGACTATGAGTCTATATAAGATCTATAAAAATGTGTTGTAAAGAAAACTCAAATTCTGTCATTTTAAAGCCAGAAAAACATCTTATGAAGGAGGCAGACTTGTGCTGAGACTTGTCTGAACAGGTTTAAAACACTCGGGGCCTGAAGCGTGAAGCCTACACTGAAACAGCGGCCCTGTTGTTGTATACGTGCAGTTCCAGGTTCCAATAGGGTATCTGCACATACTGGCTTTGATCATGACAGTTTATTAAATGCAGCATGTTCATAAACACCAGCATCGTGCAAAGTCCAGGAAGAATACACACTCGTTCAGTGATGTTTCGGTCATTGCCATCTTCTTTTTCTTTTTTTTCGCTTGTTTGTAGTTTTTCTCATTTCACATTTGTCATTTTGTAGGATTTGACACAAATGTACGCTTGTGTAGAGAGTAGAGCAGAAACAAGGGGCCCAGGAGTGTCAGCAATGGCTGATGTCTGTCTCATTCAGGTCATTAAGGGTCGATACCATGATGACCTCTGACCTCTCTCATTCAGAACAAGAGAAGCAGATCTTGTCACAGTTTTCACCATGAAGTGGCATTGGAGACGTTCCAGGATGACACAGAAATCCCAGTTTCTGTGACCAGTTCTGTGGTGAGGTTGGTAGTAGGTAGGGTTTGGGATGTTAAGACCACCAGGTGAAGTGATCGCTCATTTATGGGTCTCTGATGGGCACGGACTTATACATGAATCCGTGAACTTCTACATTCCTTAAATGTGGAATTTTTGTGGAATATCAGGAAGTTCTGTATAGATTCTAAGTGTTCAGTTGGTTAGTATCTTTGGACCAGATCTTTATAGCGTGCTAAGCCATATGCGCTGCATTTCTGCAATATGCAGTCTGTACCTGGACATTCACCACTCAGAATCTTCTCAAGATACCACAGCGGAAAGCCACAATGTACATAATAAAGTTGCACATGGGCAGATAACATACGAATGTAAATTCCATAATGTGGTTCGGTGTCATATTGAGAGCATTTCTTCCCATTCCATGACAGACTCTCAGCAATCCCGTAGCAGTGGGATTGGTTCAGCAGTGCTCGCAGTAGGTTCAGAGTAATTGCAGTGATTTGTAAAAATGAGCAACATTGGAGTGCTATGTCAGATTAATGTACAATGATCTGATATGACACGCTAAGCTCCCATTTACATCTATTTGTGCCCATAATGACACAGACTCTGACACAGTCACTGAAATGAGAACAGAGGGCAAATAACAGCGTGTCACCAGAATGATAGAAAAAGTGATGTGATTTGATTTGAAGGTTTCGGTAATGATGCTAAAGGCCAACTTTCCTAAAGCATAATCATAACAATTTTCATATTATTTTATGTTGTCATTATTATGACAGTGTTTTGGGCATACATTCTGAACTAAATCTCATTGCTACATGCATTGTTCTCATTGTTGTAATCATTCAAGAGAAAAACAGCACAAAAAGAGGAGAAATCAACTTGAGTTCAGATACAGGGGAGAACAGGAGACCTGTCTGTACATTTCACGATCACGATAGTGATCTCTCCATATGTGGCCTTAACAGGACGATAGTGATCTCTCCATATGTGGCCTAATCATGCCAGAACGTCATAGCTAGTGAAGTCAAATCGATATGTTATACTGCATACGCCTTCAAAATTAAACCATGGGCCTCCCATTCATCTTTACCTTAGGCCTGAAAATACAGAACTCAAGTCAGACACACAGAGAGTAGGAATGCAGTTGTGTGTGGCTCTCGGCCCCCCCGTGTCAGGTCAGAAGATCATCAGTGGTTCACTCTTCCTGCAGCTGCACTGCTGTCTCTATAGCCAACAAGCTTGAGGCTTTCCAAACCACTCTGGAAGCCCTGGGAAGCTCTTGTGGTGGAGACTCTGACGCATGGAGCCATTTACATTAACCACGGTGAAGGAGCGCTATATAAGAGCGGCAGTCTTTCTAGCAGTATTTAAAGAGCACAGGCATACCTCTCACCAGCCCAGATGATACGGAAAGGATTCTGTTCGTCTTTGCTAAAGTCAGCAGTGATTATTCTGTAGCATCTAGCAAGCACAGGTTTCCGTAATCAACTGTAAAAATAGCATTGACATTTGTGCCGTATGTAGTCATATCTCAATAGTAAACTACACCTGACTGAGTGTAAATCAAAGGGTGTACAACTCTGGCCTTTTAAGAGTGTTCATGATCAACATAGTTACATTTGGTTTTGTTTTTCTGCTTTATTGCCCAATTCTTCTCATAATTACTTTGCTTGACTTGCTTCAACAGGAGCTGTGGAGAGCGTAGATCATCCTTTCTTATTCTTATAGTAAGAAAGACACTCATGTCCTGATTGGTCTTGGTTTATCCTGTCTTGCTACTGCAGGACAGGTTTGACTCTACCACTAATGCCTGAAGAAAGCACTCGTTCCCAGTAATTGTTGCGAGCTTTGAGAATTTTCAATTGTGGGAAAGTTCCGTATAGACGTTTCGTAATCTAAATGGATTCAGTGATATAATAACCTGTTTTACGTGCTACGAACAGGGCTGTTTAGATACAAGTAGTTGCTGTTTTCTGATTGTCCACTTGATGGCATCGTTTCATTTTCATACACACTGGGACTGGGATAATCTGAAATGACTAATCACTACATTTACTAAGAAAATAAACGTTTTTTTCTCACTCTCACATTCATGTATTTGGTTCTTGGTGTAATTTATATTGTCCCATGTTGACGTTATAAATGAACGTTAAAAGAAAGTAAAGGTGTTTTTTTGCAATTAAAGTAACAAATGATTTATCAGTTGTCCTGGCGCTGAACTGAATTTAGCGTGTGTCTGTGTGTGTGTGTAAAACAAATATGTACAAATGTCCTAAATGTGGGATTTATAATCTTTGTTTAGCTCTTCTTAGTCTTACAAAAAGTTGATTTGTGAGGGGATTCTTCCCTAAACGTGAAGTCGTCTTATCTGAGACAACCATTCGATATTTGTCTTCACTTCTATGGCCCACCCAGCTAATTGGATTCCTCGCGCTCTATTAACCCTAATTGCATGAGCCATGGCAGCAAAGGGCTGTCTGTGGTCATGGCTGATATGGACGTGCTGTGTTTAACCATCCCCCTGTTGTGTCTGGTTAACATAATGTCCCGGTAAGGCAGATCTGTTTATCGGGACCGTGTGTGTGTCTGGTCGTCACGACAGCAATTCAGGCCGGTTTTGACTGGCAGAGAGTGTGTGTGTTGAGCTCAGTCCCTCGGCTACGAGTCTGCTGCGTTTGGCGATGGTGTCGCTACTTCAAGCGGATGCCTCAGAGGATTTCTATTCTGAAGAGTCTGGGTTCTCACAGAGTTCTCCGCTCGTCACGTCAGTGCTGTTTTACTCTGAGGAGGAAAGTCTCAGAGATCCGCTGGTGTGGCGTTTGACGGCTGCAGCTGTGGTCACCAACATTGTTTAACCTGCTGGGTGAAAATGGCCCACACCCTCCTGTGTAAACATGGTTTTGGTAATATAGCATGGTTCAAACAGTAAATAAGTAAAGAGACCTCCAAAATTAACAGTTCCTTTGTCATATGTGTTCAAACTCATGGATGCATGTGTGATACAACCACACAAGCCGAAGACACTTCACAAACGATTGCTTTGCTAATGATGACAGCAGCTTGGGTAATTAATAATCACATCCTCTTAGATTCCTCCAAGAACTGTGAATTTTAGATTGTTTCAGTTTACAATGAGATTTTCCCCTGAAAACCAGAGTCAAGTTGTCAGGGGAGATCACTCGTGATCAATACCTTAATGATGTCATGATGATGTCAGTTGTGGTCACGTCTCGTGGTAAGTGTTTGCGTGAGCACTATATGTAACACGGTAGTGACTAGCTAACGACTGAGGTAACGCTCCTCGCTAACGAGACTGCGTATGCCTGGCGCTTTGTCCGTCCGTCGTCGGGTGTGTGTGTGTGTGTGTGTGTGTGTGTACGTTTGAGCACTGTGTATGATGGCTGGGCCTGGGGCTGGCAAGTGCGTTGACAAGTCTCTTGTGTGCCGGTCGCCACAGGGCAGATGTCCTGTTATTGTTGCATTGTGTTCGTCCCTCAGGTGGGCGGGGCCTATCAACAGGCCATCACCTGAGGGTCGTTTGTCTGTCTATATATGTCTTGTCTTTGTACCAGTTAACTGCTGGTTATTGTATCCTTAATTTGGATCTTGTCACGAGTCTTTGGTTGGCACACATTATTATTAAACCTCCTTTTTCCCTGAGACTTGGCGTGACTGCTTCCTTTTCCCTGCCCGTCACATGACTTTAATGACTACAAAAGCATCATGTCTTCATGTCCTTTTTTTTCTTTTTTTTTTTGAAAAGTAACAAATGCTAACAAATCATGGAGGGAATTACATGTAATGGAGATTACCGAGCCCTTTAGCAGTTTCATTTTTAGAAAGTAGCCTTGTAAACATCGGTATCAATAAAATGTCCTGTTACATATTAATTACAGGGCCATTTTTTATCCTTTCCTTTGACCTTACTACCAAATAACCAGAGGTGTGTAATCCAGGTTCAGAAAGTAAAAGTCCTCACCAGGATTTTGCTCAAGCTTGCTAGATTTTCTAATTAGTGCAATCCAGGTAAAATGAGTGGAATCAACACAATCCAGGAAGCCTGAGCAAAATCCTGGACAGGACTTTTACTTTCTGAACCTGGATTATACACCTCTGCAAATAACACACAATTACTCATCTCCCTTGTTACTTTGTTGTGCTAAGAAATATAATGTTTTTTTGTGGTATTGTCCTTCTGAACATTTCATTCGTATTACGAATAAATGTGGTGTATATTTGACATTTAATTTCAGTATTTGCATGTTTAATCCTTAAAAAATAATTGCAGTTAAGAAGATCCATTAAGTAAATGTCTTATCTATCTGTCGCGGTATGGGGGGTCGCCCCCGTCCACAGTAGCAGTTGTCCTATTGTTGCGTTGTGTTCGCCCCTCAGGTGGGTGTGGCCTATTAGCAAGCCCCCACATGAGGGTCGTTTGTCTGTCTATATATGTCTTGTCGTTGTACCAGTTGACTGTTAGTTATTTTATCCTTAATTTGGATCGTGTCACGGGTTTTTGGTTTGTGCACCTTATTCATTAAATCCTCCTTTTCTCCTGAGACTTGGAGTGATCGCTTCCTTTTTAGTTCACACTCCCTGCCCGTCACCCTATCACTGGGTTGAGGTGGAGGTGAATGCAATGTACTGTATGTATGTCTGCATTGACATGGATTAAAGAATATGATTTTTGATATATGATGATATATTTTTGATAAGACACAAATGCCAAAGATATCTGATGTTCTGATGTTATTGATGAAAGGGAGGGGGGGGGGTTCTTTGTCCTTCCTGTTTCATGTGATTAAATCTTCCTGCATTATCATGACCCCTCCCTCTTTGAGCGACCTTGACTAGAAAGAGGATTCACATGATCTAATCCAATCTCTCTTGCCAGATTAATTTTTCTATCCTGAAATATTCTGTCAGGAAAAATTCCATCCAAAATATTCTATCCTGATATTTCCTGCACTGAAATATTCCATCCTGAAATATTTGATCATGCATCACCCGTTACAGTAGATGAAGACCCCAGCTCATTTTAGACTAGCTAAATAGGCATTTGATAGCAAATAAGGTAGTAGTGCTTTGATGATAATACCATGTTTAGTTTATCATGTTGATTTTAGTTATATGTTGCACACTTAAAGACCAGAAAGGTCATATTAGCTCTGTGAGCCTAAATGAACAAATAGTACTTGAAGGGGAGTACACTTGCATTAACCAATCAGAGTTCAGTTCACTCATCATGCGTTCATCTCACATTTATCCTCAGCATGAAATCAGCAAGTGGTTCACTGATTTCAGCAAGTGGTTCACTGATCATTAACTGATCATTTATCTTCTGAGCATGCTCCCCCATCGGATATGGAGTCTACTTAAAGAGAAATGAATGTATAGTCATTTCTGGCAAGAGTGTATCCCCACCACTGTGCCAGGGAGGTTCTCGCATACTTTACATGCCATTGCTAAATGCCAAGTCAATACTAATACATATGGTAATGCTTGTTTCTGTTTGTGCTCTTCACAGATTTTAATCTCTAGATCATGCAATCCAGGGCTGCTGTGTTTTCATATCTTCTATGGGTTCTATCCCCACTAAACATATTGATAGACGGACTGATTGACAGACTGTTGATGTAAATGATGCATGTCGGGTTTGCACCTCAGCAGAGCTCCTGATCTCTCCGGGGATATAGCGACAGGCACCTGTTTAGAATCACAAACTCTTAGACGATTTGGACTCATAAACAGAGGAGTCTTCATCAATGTGGAATCAGGAGGTTCTTTTTCAAAGGACGACACTATACAGTTAGAAACTTACCCATCCCATACGTAATCACACAACTCAGCCTTAGACTAGAACAGAGAACATGTCTGTTGTTTATACAGTATGTGTGTGTGTAAATCTTACATGGGTCCAGTGGGAACACCTGTGAATGTCATCTCAATATCTAGAATACTCACAAGCAGCAAATGCAGGTAGCAACAATGAATCATATGGGGGTGACAAAAAAACAACAACAAATACGGGCTAACATATTTACACAAAAAAATGTAAATTTTATTCATGGATATTGTTTCCGGATGATCAGGGCCACGTTATTAAAACAATTCACAGCACAAGTTTTTAAATCAGGAAAGCCGTGCAAAAGAATCAAAGTGTGAAGCACAGGATGTAACCTCTGATATAGCCACGCTACGTTCAGACCAGAGGACATTCAGCCTTCTGCTATTTTTTCCACCTGACTCTCCTTTTTACTTGGTATGTCTATATATATATATATATATATATATATATATATATATATATATATATATATATATATATATACATGGACGTAATTTTGATTTCAAAAGTGGGGGGGACATGGATTCGTCGCTATTTAAATATTTGGTTTTAACCGTAAAAACTGGGAGGGACCAAAGCCGGCTTTTGAAAAAGTGGGGGGGACATGTCCCCCCCGTCCCCCCCCCCAAAATTACGTCCGTGTATATATATATATAGCTTGAGTTTGCAGTCAAGATGTTCACAGGCAACAGCCATTTGCACAATTAAGAGTTAAGGTTGCTGAAGGCAATAAGGGACTAACAGCTCATTATTTTAGATGGATGGGTCGTAGGGGCTGAGAGATGAAAACAACCTCACAAAGTGCATTTACAATCAAAGGCTCCCGCACCATGAAGTGCCCTCGCTCGTCCGTTTGAAGCTAATGGGAATTTGCCATATGACAGGGTTATTATTCGCTTCAGTGGGAGATCTGTGGCTGGAGAAGGAAGGACCTTCTGAAGGAGCTCACAACGTCAGTGCGCCGTTGGGCTGAGACGGACGTCTGGGAGAAAGATGGCTCATCTGACTTTTGAGTAATTGGATAAATTGTTTTAGCTTAATCAATTTCGCTCTTAACACAATGCTTATAGAGCAGATTTAATGTAGGTAAGAAATTATGCAATTATGGAAGTCCCTCTGGTAATTAAGAGACCCGTTGTGTGTTGGGAACACAGCAGTGATTAAATGGATTGTCTCGCTGTAGTGGCCCAAGGCTTATGTGCATAGTGGCCTATATGGATTCCAGGTGTTCAGTTACTGTCAAAATTTAGGTGGTTATGAAATCTTGAGAATGGTCTGTTCTTTAGGTTCTGATTACTGAAAACTTCATTTATAATTCAGTGTTGTCATTCCAACCAGTGAACACATGCAGAGAGTGATCCACCAGCCAGTGTTATCATCAACACTACACAGCCATCTGCTTGTGGTTCAGCGAACACCCAGAAACCCTGTCACTTCCATGCTGTTATCGCTGGCTTAAAATAATCTGTGTGACTTCATTGCAGGAATAGTCTATTTCTCAATGTAATATAGCCCCGAAAGATTTCTCAGAATGACACTGAAGCCGTTGAATAAATACAAGGCCAAATATGTAGTACTGAAAGTACTGCACACCTGTTTCATCTTTCATTGGTATTCAATCTTGTTTTGTTCAATTTGGTGTTTGACTATGAGCAAGCTTGTAGTATGTAAAAGAATTACAAAATAACCTATTACAAAATTCTCCTGCACGCCAGCAAAAATCTGTGAAAAATGATAAATACTCATAAAACAAAGTATGCATGCAATGGATCTCAATGCACAGTTTTTTTTAATTAGAAAGCAACATGTGAATTAGCATAGTATCTGCATTGACAGCCTATTTGGAGAACTTGGAGAACTGCCCTTGTATGCATTTATTGCTTTAGAGTGTGAATTATCCAACGAAGACGTTACCCCTCTGACAACCCAGAGACAGATCACATGGTAAAACACGTAACATGCTAGGCTGTGAAATGGGGCCTGGCAGTGTTGTTCACCCTAATAGGTCGAACCCTTACAGTTTACCTCCATGGTCCCTTACGATCGTTGGTTGCATTGCATCACAAAACATGACATCACATATTTATAGCAATGCATGTTTATTTAAAAAAGTTTTTTGGCTAAAACGTCAACATAGACTATTTTGCACAGTGTATTTAGTCTTTTGGACAGATATGACATGTTTTTTTTTTAGTTACACAGATATGCACCTGAGCAAAACTAATGAGCCTACGGTATATGTTTCTACGTTAGCTTGTTACTTTCTTAACATTTGATCCTACATGAATACACAGAAGCAAATGAGTGCTACTGTAAAATACTTGTCCAGCATCAATTTGTCCGAAATCAATGGCTCGTATTCCTTATTTAGTCCGATAGATTTCCACACGCAGGTTTCAAGCATAGGCGTAGATCGTTTTTTGGTGGTGAGAGCACTAAAGAATATTGGTTGACAGCCATCAAAAAATATTATTTATTATTATTATTATTATTATATATTATTATATATATATATATATATATATATATATATATATATATATATATATATATATATATATATATATATATATATATATATTATTTTAGAGCAGTCAATATTGTGTCTAATCCAAAGTAAGCATCTGCATGTTCAATCATGTGTGCCTAGATGTGGAAACGAGAGAATCCTCTGTGTCTTTCGGTTCTGTCGCTTCTTGAAGTGGTGAAGAGCCGTCGGCCAATTCCAGCTCGACATGCAAAGTTGGACCTTCTGGTCTTTCCACGAAACTTATCCATGGGCTCTGACCTGTTGTCGACTCCGCCTGCTGTTCAAATAAGTCTGAAGCCGCAGAATCCCAGCTTTGAAAGCCGTCCAGGTCCACGGGCTGATTCTCCGTCCCAGAACCGTCGTAACCACCGTGTTTATTACTCTCAGGGTCCCACAGAAAGCTCTCCTTATCATCTACAAAGTCAGTCACTGGCGACACTGGCTCGTCTTCAGGTGTGACAGCCGTTGCCTTGCTGGATGGGGTTGTCTCTTCCAAAATGTAGCGTTGTTCCACGTTGTACTGTGTTGTGGATTTGCTCCTCATCATCTGGGTTGATACAGCCCCGGGGAGGCCAGTGTAGCCTCTGTCACCGTTGCTTATCCCATGCGATGTTTCTGTATCTGTGCTTGGTGACCCTGGACGTACAGGTGTCGGCTCGGTCCAATTCATGCGTGAAAAAACAGACGTTCTGTTTGTAGAGGTAGTAGAAACCGTGGCAGGAATATCTGATGGTCTGGACGACGATGATGCTGACGTCGGCTTCCATATAAGACTATAGTAAATGGCCAGTATTATCGCAGCCAGTGACACGGATAATACATATGCGAAAACCGTAGCTAGTCTTACCCATTTTTTATTGGTTTTTGCGGCCATTTTCGCCTTTTTGTCGCCGGTGTATGTGGCCGGTTTCCCTCGCTCCGTGTTTGCCACGAAGTCCCGTTCTCTCATGTTGCCGTGTTGGTCTGTCTTGCTCCTGAGTGTTTATTTGGAAGACACAGTTCGAGATAATTGTTTCCTTCTCTTGCGCGCTATCGCTTTTACTGATCACACGTTTTTTAGTTTTCTTTCATCCGCAACTCGACGGATCTCGAATATCCAGTGAGCCATTCCGATTGACAGAAGTAAAAACCACTTAACAACAAAAAAAAAGCCACTTACCGCCAGCTGTCGACAGTTTAGTTTACGCCATTAGCACGAAGGTAAATGACATACTGTCTGTGGGGCAGTGTCATTTATTAGAGGAGCTGGATGAAATGAGAAGATACCAGGACGTCCTCTCGGTGATCCAGCAAATGAAGTATCAAATTCACCGTGAGAGGCGGACCCTATAGGGATGATGGCAGAGCGCAGTCGGATATCGCAACCTTGATATCTCACGCGTCACAGCATCCGTCAAGAAGACACAGCTCTGTGCAGTTATGGCTATTTTTGATTGTTTGTTTGTTTTTTTGTGTATGTTTACCTTCGTCACATCCCGTGTCCTGTAAACACGGATGTCCGTAATTTTCCTTATTATGGTTTTCCTTTTAAACTGGATTCAAGACAAGCAGTACGTAGACTGGATTTTACAATAAAACTGTTTTAACATTTATTACTAAACAGAATAATCTAATACCCAAATCGATTTTAGATTCTTGTATTCAGGACCATGGACAGTTCTATGCTTTCATCACTATTTCTGACTCAAATAAAGGACTTGGTGAAAGACGTCACGCTCGTTTTTTCTGTCTCTGAAGTTTGAATAACTTTAAAAATTTTATAATTTCAAAATAAAGCTATAATTTATTTTGAAATATCTTTTTCTTTGGGCCATTATCTTGACATGCCTGGTTTTATTACGTTCTGTGATAATATTGAGAGGAAAAGGGCAACATTTATTGAGAGGTTTGAAGTCAAAATGGAAGACGAATTAAGGCCCTGGACATTAGACTAACAGTTTCAGTCATATTCTGTACTTTAGCTATCAAAGAGAAAGAAACAGGGAAAGATCACAAACATCCAGTCACAGATCTGCGCAGGGAAACACAGGTACAGATGAGGGAAGAGTGGAAGCAGTATCAGAGGCAGTACAGAAAGAAGAGAAGAAGAAAAGGGTGTTTGTTGAAGTGTTGAACCTTACTCCTCTATCACTGCATTCAACAGCAGATGAGCAGCTTTTAATGGCCCTCCAGAGCCCATAGTGTATGTTGCTGATCACGACTATGTGCAGTTTAGAGAGACCACAGGCATCCTCCACTCGTGTGAGGGTAGTGCAGAAAAGTACCAGCAAACATAGAGCAGTGCTGAAGAAAAGTGAGAAGCTAAGGTTCATAAAAATAAGAAACGTGAGTGAAAGAATGAAGGCAAAAAAGCTGCAATGGAAAGTTAATGAACTCAAAGAAAAGAATGAATGTGTGTGTGAGAAAAAAAGAAGAGAGACAAAAATAAAATTGCAGAGCAGAGAAAGGAGATGGTTGTCACCTTTCTCACTGAGATATGGATGTTTGGGATGTTCAATACATCTCATATGGACAATGTATGTACAATTTGAATTGAGTGTTTCTTCTGTCTGCTAGATATCGTCGTACATTTGATTGTTTTTAATGTAATACGATGAATAAGGTGTATGAATTGTTCTTACTGTACTATAATCAGAGATCTATCAATTTCTTCATTGTTAAAAGTATTGTTTTATATAGTATTTAAAAAATCTATTAGATTTTGACACCTAAATCACTTAACTTCATAACTTTTTATTCAACTTTAATTGCTTGTCGTTTGCACATCGTCAGTTGGTGTAACCGATGAATGACAATTGGTGTAACCCATGTTTCTCATAAAAATCTAATATTGCACAAAAAGTTACTATGCATATGATTTCAGCACTGTACTACACTGTAAAAATGAAATTTAAAATAATTTTAAACCAACTGACCCAAGATTAGAGAGAAAACATTCATGTCTATGGCATATTGGTCAGTACACCAAAAACCATATTAGAATTAGAAATTATTAAAAAAAATATTTTTAATATAATCTGAAATTATATTTCATAATAAATCACTTATTCCATCTGTACACTTACATAACTTCTAGAAGGCTGAATTAGAAGTATTTCATCTGTACTAGGAGATAAAGACACTGCAGCTGTAACCTTTTCTCCTTCCTTTTACCTACGTCGGGTGTTGTGACAAACTGCCAGTCACTTATATTAATATTTGACTACCAGCTAATATAAAACTGGTGCTATAAAGTCTGTAAACTGGATTAAACTGGAATACCTGTAGTGTTTCTGCACAACACAATTCTGATTTGTTAAAAGTTGCATATTTAGACACTGAGACGATTTTGAGGTGCTACTTTCATTTTTTTTCATGAAAACATGGAAGCCTCTGACCTGCTTCTAAATGAAGTACAATTAAATTATTAAGTGGCATTTAATATTGTGGGGAAATGAAAATGTGTGTGTGTGTGTGTGTGTGTGTGTGTGTGTGTGTGTGTGTGTGTGTGTGTGTGTGTGTGTGTGTGTGTTTGGATATGGAAGAGATACTGTAGTTATGTACTCCCTTTATTTTGACAACTATGCCACCATCTGGGCAAGCTTGCATCATTCACACAAATGCCAGGATGTATGTAAAACCCATTTGGATCACCTTCTTGTGCACTGATTCTTTACTAGAACCGCCTGTGCACAAAGGAAACAGTAAAATAATGGTACAGGTCTGAAGTATTTTTAAAGGTCATATTCCTGTGGTGCAGGTTTCTCCATCCTTGAGGGGGAAGTTGGTTTAGCCGGGGGTGGAGCTTCATGTAAAAGCCTAGTCAGGTGTGCGGAGGGAGATCCCTCCTCACTCATGATGTGATCGCTATGACAACCACCTGTGCCTGCTAAGAGAACTGCGGTTAGCTGTCTGTAACCATTTGTATTACTAAAGAGTAGATCATATGTTGGTATTACTAAAGAGTAGATCATATGTTGGTATTACTAAAGAGTAGATCATATGTTTGTATTACTAAAGAGTAGATCATATGTTGGTATTACTAAAGAGTAGATCATATGTTGGTATTACTAAAGAGTAGATCATATGTTGGAAGTGTGCTCTGGTGAAAACTTAACGACCCTCACCGAGAAGAGTAACTTGTCTGATTCATTAAAGGTGTAGAGTGAGTTAATAAAACATAGTACATAGTAAAGCTGGAGTACCTTTAATATCATCCACCTCTATAAACCACATCCACCCCTACAGTGTCGCTACCCAGCCCTGTGTACTTTCCGGGGTGTTGCCCTATTGCCCTTGAGCCATACTAAACCCTCACAAAATGTGTTTATGGCATCAAGACTTTTTGACTTTGTTAGGAACTTCTATT